>NC_057812.1:466511116-466766627 GCF_018294505.1 Triticum aestivum | reverse complement strand
CGACCTCGCCGTCCGGCCGCCGCCGCCGATCTCCGCCGCGCCCCACCAACCTCTCTGTCGCGCCACCTCACCTCCTGTCACCGGATTCCGCGGCGAGCTTCGTCGTTCCCCGCTGCTACTCCGGCCGCCAGACGCGGCTCCCTCCTCCGCGCAGGCCGCACCCCATGGCGACCCTGCCCAGCTCCGGTGAGCGCCGCCGCCAGGAAGTTCCGTCGCCGGCCGCCCCGTCCGGATCCACTGGAAGCGGGATCAGATCCACTGGGCCAGTCATCTAAACGACCTCGCCTCGCCCGGATCTCCTCGTCCCGGGTCCTCTTCGTCCCGGTTCCCGCGAGGTCTATTTTTCTCCAAGTCCTTTTCCCCCCTCATCTTTTTAGCATTTTTCATCAGCTCATAACTCCCTCATCGTGGCTCCGATTCGTGCGTGCAGCATATCAAAATGTTCGTCTCAACGAGTACATCATTTCATCTCATTGCATCATTCTCATTTGAGCTCATCTTGATGCCCGAAATGCTGTTGGAAGAGGGCTATGTGATGATTATTTCAGATCTGTTTCAGCAAATGACCTTTTGTCATTTTTGCCATGATTAATGTGTGCATGATATGATCCTGAGCTCTACATGTATTTTGTAGAATGTCATGCCATCTTTACAGGGGTATATGCCATGTATTTTTGTGATCTATGTGGTGACTAGCACAAGCATGCAAAGTAGCTTACTCAATGATGCTGTTTTCAGGGACTTAGAATTTCACTAAGTCCTTGTCCTGTCCTTATTTTTATGCCATATGTTCATGTTGTTTCCTAGTGATCCGTGCCTCTTTTGAGGATGATCAGTAAGGATGTTTTGTAGATATTGTGGTGCTCTATCCATCCATGTCTTTGTTTGCATTTATGGAGCAGCCTAGCTTGAGTCAATCGAGCTCTACTTTTTTTATAAAATGTTCCTGGCAGATTGTTAACATGTTTAGCGATTTTGCCGAGCTTGTTGTTGTTGTTCCATGCATTCTATGTTGTTGTTCTTGCCATGTCTAGCTTCTATGCCATGTCTAATTGCTGGGTGTATGCTTAGTTTTTTATGCCATGCCTTGTAGTGAGTGCATCGAGCTCGTAAACATGCCTACTTGTTAACTGTTTTGCCATGCTCCAGTTTTTCACTAAGTCTGAATCTGTTTATTGCCATGTTCACATGCTTGCAATGGTATTTTCTGATCCCTTTTGGCTCATGGTCACTAAGGGACTTTTGTTATATGCTTAGAGTAGCTTCATGACATGCCTTGCTTTGCCATGATATGTTCCTGTAGCATGTAGTTTTCGTGCTCTAAAGATTGCTTCCTGATGATAAATTCCCGACTTGTTATTTCTCTAAGTCTGAAACCTGTTATCATTTGCTCTTTTGCCATACTTGTTTGAACCTGTTAATGAGTGAATTAGCCGTAGCTCAGTGTTCATGTTTTGTCAAGCATCATGAGTGGATCCGTGACATGTATTTTGTTGCCATGTTTGAGTGCTGTAGAATATTTATCTTGATGCATTTAGATGGTCACTTGCTGATTATCGCAGACCGGTGCCATATTTGTTTCGCTTGCCATTTCCAAACCGTGCATCCGATTCCGGTGATCTTTATATCGATTTCAACCGAAATCAACCCCCCTTTCCAGTGGCACTCTTGGATTTCCAATTTGAGGCTAGGTTCAATCTTTCCTTTTCAAATCATGCATATGCATCGCATACCGCATCCCGCACATCATGCCATGTTCATGTGTTGGTTGTTTACTATGTTGTGGGCTTCTTTCCGGTGTTGCTTCTTCGGGTTGGTTCCGATAACGTCGCGTTTGTGAGGACCCGTTTGACTACGTCTGTTTGTCTTCTTCATGGACTCGTTCTTCTTCCTTGCGGGATTTCAGGCAAGATGACCATACCCTCGAAATCACTTCTATCTTTGCTTACTAGTTGCTCGCTCTTTTGCTATGCCTATGTTGCGATACCTACCACTTGCTTATCATGCCTCCCATATTGTTAATCCAAGCCTCTAACCCACCTTGTCCTAGCAAACCGTTGTTTGGCTATGTTACCGCTTTGCTCAGCCCCTCTTATAGCGTTGTTAGTTGTAGGTGAAGATTGGAGCTTGTTCCATGTTTGGAACATGGATATTTTGTTGGGATATCACAATATCTCCTATTCAATTAATGCATCTATATACTTGGTAAAGGGTGGAAGGCTCGGCCTTATGCCTGGTGTTTTGTTCCACTCTTGCCACCCTAGTTTCCGTCATATCAGTGTTATGTTCCCGGATTTTGCGTTCCTTACACGGTTGGGTTATAATGGGAACCCCTTGATAGTTTGCCTTGAATAAAACTCCTCCAGCAAGGCCCAACATTGGTTTTACCATTCGCCACCTAGCCTTTTTTCCCTTGGGTTAGGCCAGCCCAAGGGTCATCTTTATTTTAACCCCCCCGGGCCAGTGCTTGTCTAAGTGTTGGTCCGAAACAGAGCCACTTGCGGTGCCACCTCGGGGAAACTTGAGGGCTGGTTTTAGCTGTACGTAGTGTTCATCTGGTGTTGCCCTGAGAACGAGATATGTGCAGCTCCCAGCAGGATGTTGGCGCATCGGGCAGTCTTGCTGGACTTGTTTTACCATTGTCGAGGATGTCTTGTAACCGGGATGCCAAGTCTGATCGGATTGTCTTGGGAGAAGGAATATCCTTGGTTGACCGTGAGAGCTTGTGATGGGCTAAGTTAGGACACCCCTGCAGGGATTTGAACTTTCGAAAGCCGTGCCCGCGGTTATGGGCACATGGGAATTTGTTAATGTCCGGTTGTAGAAAACCTAAAGTTTACCTTAATTAAAATGCACCAACCGCGTGTGTAACCGTGATGGTGTCTTCTCGGTGGAGTCCGGGAAGTGAACACGGTGTTGGAGTTATGTTTGACGCAGGTTGTTCTAGGATCACTTCTTGATCATAGTTGTTCGACCATGCTTTTGCCTTCTCTTCTCGCTCTCATTTGCGTATGTTAGCCACCCAATATGTTAGTCGCTTGCTGCAGCTCCACCTCATACCTTTTACCTTACCTATAAGCTTAAATAGTCTTGATCGCGAGGGTGTGAGATTGCTGAGTCCCCGTGATTCATAGATACTTCCAAAACCAGTTTACAGGTGCCGATGATGTCGTGCAGGTGACGCAACCAAGCTCAAGGAGGAGCTCGATGAAGATCGTGTTCGTTATGTTGTTTCTGTTTCCAGTTGATCAGCAGTGGAGCCCAGTTGGGGTGATCGGGGATCTATGTAGCATTTGGGGTAGTCTTCTTTTATCTTGGTTCCGTAGTCGGACCTTGAGTGAATCTGGATGATGTGATGCTTTATTCATGTATTGTGTGAAGTGGCGGTTGTAAGCCAACTATGTAC
The DNA here is from genome assembly GCF_018294505.1 of Triticum aestivum. Taxonomy (NCBI): domain Eukaryota; kingdom Viridiplantae; phylum Streptophyta; class Magnoliopsida; order Poales; family Poaceae; genus Triticum; species Triticum aestivum. Next base: position 466,763,221 of record NC_057812.1, on the reverse strand, counting down.
CTTTTCCTCTTATTCATTACATGTGTTGTTGTGAAGATTACCTCACTTGCGACATTGCTTTCAATGCGGTTATGCCTCTAAGTCGTGCTTCGACACGTGGGAGATATAGCCGCATCGAGGGCGTTACAATCTTACAATAAATAATAAAAAATCCTCGCCAAAGATGAAGACCAGGGGGCCCACACCCTGCCCACGAGGGTGGGGGGCGCGCCCCCGCTAGGGCGCGCCCCTACCTCGTGGGCCCCCTGGAGACCTCCCGACTCCAACTCCAACTCTATATATCTGCTTTCAGGGAGAAAAAATAGGAGAGAAGAATTCATCGCGTTTTACGATATGAAGCCGCCGCCAAGCCCTAAAACCTCTCAGGAGGGTTGATCCGGAGTCCGTTCGGGGCTCCGGAGAGGGGGATTCGTCGCCGTCGTCATCATCAACCATCCTTCATCTCCAATTTCATGATGCTCACCACCGTGCGTGAGTAATTCCATTGTAGGCTTGCTGGACGGTGATGGGTTGGATGAGATTTATCATGCAATCGAGTTAGTTTTGTTAGGGTTTGATCCCTAGTATCCACTATGTTCTGAGATTGATGTTGCTATGACTTTGCTATGCTTAATGATTGTCACTAGGGCCCGAGTGCCATGATTTCAGATCTGAACCTATTATGTTTTCATCAATATATGAGAGTTCTTGATCCTATATTGCAAGTGTATAGTCACCTATTATGTGTTATGATCCGTTAACCCCGAAGTGACAATAATCGGGATACTTACCGGTGATGACCGTAGTTTGAGGAGTTCACGTATTCACTATGTGCTAATGCTTTGTTTCGGTTCTCTATTAAAAGGAGGCCTTAATATCACTTAGTTTCCATTAGGATCCCGCTGCCACAGGAGGGTAGGACAAAAGATGTCATGCAAGTTCTTTTCCATAAGCACGTATGACTATATTCGGAATACATGCCTACATTACATTGATGAATTGGAGCTAGTTCTGTATCACCCTATGTTATGACTGTTACATGATGAAACCACATCCGGCATAATTATCCATCACTGATCCGATGCCTACGAGCTTTCCATATATTGGTTTACGCTTATTTACTTTCCCGTTGCTATTGTTACAATCACTACAAAATACCAAAAACATTACTTTGCTTTCTTACTCTTTTGTTATCATTACCATCACTATCATATTAATTTGCTACTAAACACTTGTTGACACACGAACACGTCACGTGTACCCTCGACGCCGGGGGTGATGCACCGCAGCTCACGTCGAAGGAGACCCGACCGACAGCGCGATACGCAAGACAGTCGACAGGCGCTTTTGCAGACCCGAAACCCCGCGCCCCCGAGAGGGACCCCGTCAGGGAGTGCGGCGGCTATGGGCTGCCCTAGGTCGATTGGCTCGCCCCTAGAGCCTCGGAATTCGCAGCTCTCAAACACGAAGAACAGCGAAGAACGAGAGAGAAAAACGGTGGAGATATAAAACGTAGATGAAAAAGTAGTATATTGATTTGTTCGATTGTGTGTTGTTTTAATCGACCGTCACCCCCAACATATATAAGAGGCGGCTGGACTTCCCGTACAAGCAAAGGATTTATCTAGGCTTTCCTTACAAGAAAATTACATCAATTCACGTCCAAAACCCTAGTCAAATTCGGACTGGTTTTATCTGAACTTTCCAAAACTGTTCGGTTTAAACTGGCTGCACCTTGCGGGTCCTGTTTGCGGTGGTAAACGATCTCGGATGAAAACAAGCCCAAAAGCAATCTTGACTGTTTCGACGATACGAACAACTTTCATGTTTAAGGTTTTTTGATCAGAGATCATCTTGAGGGTTAGATCGGTCTCGCAACACAGGCTATCTCCTCACGCTACCCGTCAGACATGTGTCTGGTGGGGCGCGCCACATCTCGCCTCGTGACAGGGCTGCACTCCGATTGCTCTAATGTTTGCATACGAATTCGGATTTGAACGATTTTTATATCAAAATCGATCGTTTCGACGAGACGAAAACAACCCGTGTAGATCATTATTTCATTTGAGGTCGTCTTGGGGGCTTAATCGGCTAAAATGTACTTTGAACATAAGATCTTGGTACTTCGAGCATAGTTTCGGCCTTCGAGATGAAATCTGACGGCGATGACCCAAATTTCAAAGATGCTCATATCAATAATACAAAACTCTTTCATGTAGATCACTTCTCTATTTGAGTCCATCTAGATAATCATTTGAGCCCATCTTCAGATTCTGGTCGGATTGACTATCACAACCTCCACCCCGGCAGGCCTTCCACCCGGGTAAGCTTTCCGCACCGACAAGGTTTCACCTCGGCAAGGTTTTTACACCGGCAAGGGTTCTCCCTAGCTCGGCAAGGTTTCTACCCCGGCAAGAGTTCCTCCTCGGCAAGGTTTCTACCCCGGCAAGAGTTCCTCCTCGGCAAGGTTTCTCCCTCGGCAAGATTTCACACCGGCAAGCTTCTCCACCGGCAAGCTTTCCACGCCGGCAAGCTTCTCCGCCGGCAAGCTTTCCACGCCGGTAAGCCCTCACATCGGCAAGGTTTTACCCCGGCAAGGTTTCATTCAGCCGGCAAAGGCCGAATACTTTCTCACTCAGGGCCGGCCCACGAAGTGTTGCCTCTAACTTTTGCATATGAATCCGGATTCATGACCATGCCAAAATCTGGTGTCAACACATGCCCCCCCTGTTTTTCGGCAAAGCTTGTGTGCCGAAAAATAACTTGTATTGTGTTTGTTCTAAGGACGATGTCAACACTCCATCGGCCATTTATTTTCCTCAGGACGATAATCAGGTGTCGACCATGTTTGTGCTAAGGGCGATAATCATATATCGGCCATTGCCCACTCAGGCTTCTTGCCACACACTTGGGTGGTATTTCTTCAAGTACTTGCCATTGAGAGCTCGAGGTAATAGTGCCCCTTGTACGGATTCCACCAAATAAGAGTCTCCGGGAACTATTCTTGCAATTCTAAAAGGACCTTCCCAACTTGGAGACCACTTCCCGAATTTTCTGTCTCTTGAACCAATCGGGAGAATTACTTTCCAGACGAGATCGCCAACTTGAAAATTCTTCAACTTAACTTTCTTATTGTAAGCCCTTGCTACCCTCAACTTGTCCTTCTCTATGGCCTTCAAAGCAGCCAAACGTTTATCGGCAACCTCTTCAATATTGTCCATCATCAAGTTATAAAAGTCTACTACCGATAAATCATTTTGTTTGGCTATTCTCAAAGCATTCAAATTTACTTCCACCGGTAAAACAGCCTCTTGACCATATACTAGCTCATATGGAGTCACCTTTGTAGCACCATGCCTTGAAATTCTATGTGCCCACAAAGATTCAGACAACAACTCATGCCATCTCCTCGAATTATTCTCAATCTTCTTCTTGATGAGCTTGATTAAAATTTTATTGCTAGACTCGTCTTGTCCATTAGCTTGGGCATAATACGGAGAGGAATTGAGCAACTTTATATTATAAGATTCGGCAAACTCTCTGACTTGGAGTGACATAAAAGATGAACCTTGATCTGTAGTTAACGTTTGAGGAATACCGAATCTATGAATAATGTGCTCATTTATGAATTGAATTACCTCCGTATGTGTCATGTTCTTGAGAGGTACCGCTTCAGACCATTTAGTGAAATAATCAGTTGCCACTAATACGAACCGATGCCCTTTTGAGGAAGATGGATGGATTTGTCCAATGAAGTCTAAACCCCAACCTCTGAAAGGCCACGGCTTGATAATAGGATGTAACATAGCAACAGGAGCCAATTGAATATCACCGAATTTTTGACAAGCTTCACACCCCTTATAATATCTGAAGCAACCATTAATCATAGTCGGCCAATAAAACCCAGCACGTCGCAATAACCATTTCATCTTGGGAGCCGACTGATGAGTACCACAAATGCCTTCATGTACCTCTCCCATAGCAACTCTTGCCTGGTCTTCGTCCAAGCACTTTAGAAGAACACCATCGACTGTTCGGCGATAAAGACCGTCATCTCTCACTGTATACTTGAAAGCCATATGCCGAACAGACCTGTCCACCCTTTCACTCGGATTGCACAAGTAATCAACAATGGGCTTCCTCCAGTCGGTATTGTCACCTGCACTAGATTTTTTGTTAAGGGCCGAATCAGTGGGTTCTGGTTCGGCCTCTCCTATATTGGCAAGACAAGACATCGGTCTTTGAGAAATATGAAACATGCCATGATCAACATGATAGCCGGATGCTTGCTGTGCCAACTCATTTGCTCTCCAATTGTCATGCCTAGATATATGAATAATGCTAAAACAATCCAATGTAGAAATTAGATCCAGACATTTATCAAGATAAACATTAAGTGATTCGTCCAAACACTGAAAGACTTTGGATACTTGCTGCACTACTAGTAACGAATCGCCGTAAGCCACAATATGTGTAACACCTATAGCAAGTAACATCTCTAGGCCGAATAACAATGCTTCATATTCGGCTTGATTGTTTGTGCAAAAACATTCTAGGCGGCACAAGGCTTCAAAAACAGCACCATGAGGAGATATATAAACAACACCAACACCTTGGCCATTGCTACAAACTGAACCATCAAAGTATAATCTCCATGGTACTACTGAAACAAGGTTCATATCAACATGCTTGTCATTAATCCGATGTTCAACAATGAAATTAGCAACAATTTGGCCTTTCATGGATTTTAGAGATTCATACGCCAAATCATATTCAATTAAAGCATAAGCCCACTTGCCAACTCTACCACTAAGAATTGGCCTATGCAACATATATTTAATGACATCTGTCTGACAAGCTACTACGCAAGCACTCGGCACTAAATAATGTCTCAATTTTGTGCAAGCATAATATAAGCATAGACATAATTTTTCAATAAATGTATACCTTGTCTTGGCGTCCAATAAGCGCCTGCTCAAATATGTAATAGCATGCTCTTTTCTTTCGGTTTCTTGAGTCAAAACATCACCAATAACTCCTTCTTCTGCTGCAATGTAAAGCCTGAAGGGTTCCCTATGCTTGGGTGCTTTCATCACCGGAGGAGTGCACAAATAATTCTTGATCATATCAAATGCTTCTTGCTGTTTTGCCACCCAAGTGAAATCAACATCATTCTTTAACCGAAGGATAGGAGTAAACGCATCAACCTTCCCTGACAGATTAGCTATAAACCTCCTCAAGTAATTGACCTTGCCAAGGAACTTTTGCATATCTCTCTTGCATGTTGGAGCTTCCACTTTCTGTATGGCCTCTATCTTTTTGGGATCAATCTCTATGCCATCTTCATGGATAATGAAGCCCAAAAACTTACCAGCTGACACACCGAATGCACACTTCAAAGGATTCATCTTTAGTCCATAGTTTTTCATTCTTTCAAAAGCTAAACGCAAATCGGCCAAGTGAGATTCAAAAGCGTCCGATTTGACAACAATATCATCAATATAGACTTCAAGTATGACACCGAGTAAATCATGAAAAATCAAATTCATAGCCCTTTGATATGTGGCGCCAGCATTTTTTAATCCGAATGTCATCACTGTCCACTCGAATAAACCAAGAAAACCAGGGCAACGAAAAGCTGTCTTGGACATGTCCTCTTCGGCCATAAAAAAATGATTGTATCCGGCATTACCATCTAGAAAGCTAATAACTTTATGTCCAGAAGCATCATTAATAAGCATATCGGCTATTGGCATGTGATACTCATCTTTGGGTGTAGCCCTATTCAGATCTCTGAAGTCAATGCACACCCTCAACTTGCCGGATCCTTTCTTTTCCACTGGGACAATGTTAGAAATCCACTCGGCATACCTGCAAGGTCTAATAAAATTAGCTTTAAGCAAACAACCGATCTCTTCCTTGATCCGGTCATATGTTTTTGGATTAAACTTTCTGGCTGATTGTTTATATGGTCTAAAACCAGCCTTTATAGGTAACCGATGCTCCACTAGCTCTTGGCTTAAACCTGGCATCTCATGATATTCCCATGCAAAGCAACAAACATATTCTTTCAATAGCTCGATCAACTTAGCTTTATGATCGGCTCTTAAATTTGCATTTACAAATGTCGTCCTAGGAGTTGAACCATCTCCTATATCTATCTCTTCTAATGGATCGGCCGATGTAAAACCTTGTCCTAATTTATCCATATCATCTAACTCTTCTATGGACCCATACATATCGTTCTCATTGGACCGACATTATACAAGTCGCTTTTGTAACCACTCTGAGTTAGGATCCATTTAAACATATCATACCTTGGAGCCGATTGCATTCAGTCAGCTTTAAAGAGACGGGCATGAAACCATTCTTGGTTGCGCTAAGAAAATCAAACTCTGACAAGTCACGTCCCGTCAAGCAAGTAGCATTTGGGTGTTGCCAATCCACTGATGCCTCGGCCAAAGCAACACAGGCTGAGTTATCCGCATGAATGACTTCCACTTCATCATCAACCCACTAGATCAAAAACTGGTGCATAGTGGATGGCACGCACTGGTTTGCATGAACCCAATCACGGCCTAGTATGACATTGTAGTTACCTTGCACCTCAGCGACAAAGAATGCGGTAGCCAAAGTTTTACTTCCCATCGTGAGCTCCACATACATCACACCTTTGGCTTCAGTTTTCTCTTTGCCTTCAAATCCATTGAGCACCATGTTGGTCTTTATCAACTCTTCATCATGCAGCCCCAATTTTTTGAAGACCGAATATGGCATAAGATTCACCACAGCACCACCATCAGCAAGCATCCGAGTGAGTGGTGATCCATTGATATGACCTCTGAGATACAACGGTTTCAAATGCTTTACTAGGTCTTTTGGCTTCTCGAATATTGCATTTTTAGGGCCAAAATCCGGCTGAGCCACCTCCCCTTCCTCATCTACAGCTCGAAACTCAGCAGGTAAGTAATACACCATATTGATATCCATACCTTCATGAACCGGCGTAAACTCATAGTCGAACATATCATCCTCTTCTTCAAGTGCATCCACCGATTCTGAAATTTGTCCAAGTGAAGGAGAAGTAAGAAGCATTGCAGATGATGTAATAGTTGTCACATCGTCCTCCTTTGGTGGCGCAGGTGCTGCTGTGATAGGTGTAGAAGCAACTGCGTCTTGTATTTTCTTAGGCCTCCACACTTGTTTTGTAGGCACCATGGGCCGAGTGTCATTGAACAACTTATCCCTTTGCTTCTCGGCTTCTTGTTCTGTCATCTCTTGACTCCTTAACCTCTGTAATTTCTTCTTTTGTGTTTTTGTCAGCCCTGGAGGACACCACTTTGGCTGAGTGTATTTAGGATCTCTCATCTTTACTTGGCTGGTGTTTCCTTCAAGGTCATTAGCCGAGTACTTTGGCGCGATAGCAAGTATCGGCTCAGTCTGATCGTTATGCATAATCGGCTGTTGTATGGCGAATGTTTCGGTGCCCAAGATGAGTGAGTCGGCATCGGGTTTTTTCTTGCCTTTGCTTGACTTGACCGTTACAGTACTTGGCGACTTAACACGCCATTCTTGCTTGCTGACCTTTTTTGATTATCTTGCACTGGCCGGTTGACACTATTGTTCAAACGACCTCGTGTAGGATAAGAAAGTCTCTCACAAATGGGCCTCCTTTGTTCTGCCCAACCCGGATGAAAAGCATAAGGGGCCATTGGGGGCTGCCTCCATCCTCCATTGAAGTCCCCCACGTAGTATGGCACATAGGGGGGTGGCGGCATCCATGGTCCTGGCGCCCACGACCGATATGGCCTTGCATGATGCTGAAATTCTTCCCGATGAGGTGACCTTGAGTGCTTCCAATTTGATGACTGGTTAGAGCTAGAACCGGCCGCATGATTGGCATACTTGGACAACAACATATCAAAAGTTGGCTTGATTTTCTTGCGCTGCACTTTTTCCTCATTCCTCTTCCACTTGCCAACTTCTGGACTCTTGGGTTTAACAAATTTAACACGAGTATTTTCTTGTGCTTGCGGTTGCCCCCCGAGTGTAGGATTCTTGATGGTGATTTTCATTGTCTCCTTGCCACAGGGTTGCTTGTCAAGCACAACCTGTCTCCCCAAGACCTTGTCGCCCTCCTTGTGTTTCCTGGGCTCACCAACAATGACATTAGCTTTATTAGCAGATTCGGCAACCTCCGGCTGAATGAGTAGCTTCTTTCCCTCCAAATCCATGGTATTCATTGGAAAAGGCTGTTTATCAACTTGCATCTCAGAAAAGTTCAATCGTCCGTCATTAATGGCTGATTGTATCTGCCGTCGAAAAACATTGCAATCATTAGTAGCATGAGAAAAAGAATTATGATACTTGCAATAAGCGCGCCGTTTCAGCTCTTCAAACGGCGGTAATGTATGAGATATTCTAATAATCTTAGCAGCAAAGCGTCAAATATTCTATCACACTTAGCAATGTTAAAAGTAAACTTCATCTCCTCATCACGATTCTTATGAATCGGTTTCAGATCATTGCAAGTAAAGGGTTTGGCCTTAGATGGCCAAACAAATTCAGTAGAAAAAACATCACCCTCATCGTCCGAGTGATCACTATCATATTCCACCATATTCACCTTTGGACGATCGGCTTTGTATCTATGCACTTCTTTGAGATATCTGCTTCGGCTTTCCTGAGCCAAAGCCCTTTGTAAGACTTGGTTGATATTTAAGAACTCATAACCTTCTAGCTTTTCTCTAATGGGAGTTCTCAAACCACTCAGCACTAGGTCTGCCAAGTCCCTCTCGGTTATCACCAAACTAAAACACCGGTTTTTTGTTTCTCTGAATCTCTTGACGTAATCGGAGACCGATTCATCATGCTTCTGTTTAACCGATGTTAGATGTGACAACTTGAGTTCATTGTCGCCGCTATAAAAGTGATCATGAAACTTCTGCTCCAGCTGCGACCAAACCCGAATGGAACCATGTGGTAAAGAAGAAAACCATGAAAATGCGGTACCAGTTAATGATAAAGGAAATAAACACACTTTCAATTCATTCAATGAGCCTGCCTCACCTAATTGTGCTAAATATTGACTAACATGCTCCCATCTGGTTTTTGTGCCTTCTCCATTAAACTTAACAAAATCTGGAATTTTATATCCTGGAGGGCACTGGATGGCATCAAAGTACTCGGGGTACGGCTTTTGGTAAATCCGATTCCGAGGTAACTCAACTCCAAAATTCTCTCGAAGCATCTTAGACATCTCCTCTCTAAGATTAGCTAGACCATCATCCATAGTGGACGATGAAGCTTGTGGCAGTGGCATAGGAGGAGTAGGGTTACTAGCTGTAGGTAAGAATTGTGGCGTGTATGTCGACCCATAATTTGGTAGTGGTCGAGTGGTTGTAGATGTAGGTAGGGTTTGGTTCGGCGTTGCCACCGAACCTGGCATGCTCATAATAGGGTTGATGGGTGCAGTCACAATCTGATTTGTTTGGGTAGGATAATAATCCATTGGCACGGGAGGCGCCGATGCAATAGGTAAAGCCAGATTAGGGTTTTGCACACTAGCAGCTACACCATCATTACCACTAGACGATTGAGATGTATTCTTCTGAGCATTAGTATTTTCTATGAAAGTTTGGTAGACTAGATTGTTACCATCAGCAATACGACTTTCAATCTCAGCCCACTGCTCAGGAGAAAAGGCAGTACTTACAGAGGGTTTAACCTGCTAGGCTTGAAGAGGAGGGAACTTGATTTCTTCAATCGGAGTGATGTTGCCTTGGCGATCCTTCTTGAATTTTGCAAGGAACTCTTGCAAGTCCTTCTCCTCACGCGCCTTCTTGTACTCCTCATAAACTTGGCGATGATCGGCCGATATCTCATCAAGACTGGGCTTAATGATGTTATCGGCGTCTACCTCAGATGGCTTGGGAATATCAGACATGGTGGATGATGACGATTGATCTTCGTTCCCCAGCGGAGTCGCCAAAAAGTGTGTTGACACAAGAACACGTCACATGTACCCTCGACGCCAGGGGTGATGCACCGCACCTCACGTCGAAGGAGACCCGACCGACAGCGCGATACGCAAGACAGTCGACGGGCGCTTTTGCAGACCCAAAACCCCGCGCCCCCGGGAGGGACCCCGTCAGGGAGTACGGCGGCTATGGGCTGCCCTAGGTCGATTAGGTTGCCCCTAGAGCCTCGGAATTCGAGATCTCAAACACGAAGAACAGCAAAGAACGAGAGAGAAAAACGGTGGAGATATAAAACGTAGATGAAAAAGTAGTATATTGATTTGTTCGATTGTGTGTTGTTTCAATCGGCCGTCACCCCCAACATATATAAGAGGCGGCTGGACTTCCCGTACAAGCAAAGGATTTATCTAGGCTTTCCTTACAAGAAAATTACATCAATTCACGTCCAAAATCTTAGTCAAATTCGGACTGGTTTTATCCGAACTTTCCAAAACTGTTCGGTTTAAACTGGCTGCACCTTGCGGGACCTTTTTGTGGTGGTAAACGATCTCGGATGAAAACAAGCCCAAAAGCAATCTTGACCGTTTCGATGAGACGAACAACTTTCATGTTGAAGGTTTTTTGATCAAAGATCATCTTGAGGGTCAGATCGGTCTCGCAACACAGGCTATCTCCTCGCGCTACCCGTCAGACATGTGTCTGGTGGGGCGCGCCACATCTCGTCTCGTGACAGGGCTGCACTCTGATTGCTCTAACTTTTGCATACAAACTCGGATTTGAATGATTTTTATATCAAAATCGATCGTTTCGACGAGATGAAGACAACCCGTGTAGATCATTGTTTCATTTGAGGTCGTCTTGGGGGCTTAATCGGCTAAACTGTACTTTGAACATAAGATCTTGGTACTTCGAGCATAGTTTCAGCCTTCGAGATGAAATCGGACGGCGATGAATCAAATTTCAAAGATGCTCATATCAATAATATGGAACTCTTTCATGTAGATCACTTGTCTATTTGAGTCCATCTAGATAATCATTTGAGCCCATCTTCAGCTTCTGGTCGGATTGACTATCACAACCTCCACCCCGGCAGGCCTTCCACCCGGGTAAGCTTTCCGCACCGACAAGGTTTCACCCTGACAAGGGTTCTCCCTAGCTCGGCAAGGTTTCTACCCCGGCAAAAGTTCCTCCTCGGCAAGGTTTCTACCCCGGCAAGAGTTCCTCCTCGGCAAGGTTTCTCCCTCGGCAAGATTTCACACCGGCAAGCTTTCCACGCCGGCAAGCTTTCCACGCCGGTAAGCCCTCACATCGGCAAGGTTTTACCCCGGCAAGGTTTCATTCAGCCGGCAAAGGCCGAATACTTTCTCACTCAGGGCCGGCCCGCGAAGTGTTGCCTCTAACTTTTGCATATGAATCCGGATTCGTGACCATGCCAAAATCTGGTGTCAACAACACTTTGCTGCAGATACTAAGTTTCCAGGTGTGGTTGAATTAACAACTCAGCTGCTAATACTTGAGAATATTCTTTGGCTCCCCTTGTGTCGAATCAATAAATTTGGGTTGAAAACTCTACCCTCGGAAGCTGTTGCAATCCCCTATACTTGTGGGTTATCAATGAGGTTTCAATGCTTCCTCCTCGGGGTGAGGTAGCAACCTGCGTTTTGGGTAACTCTTGGACGGGCGTTTGAGTTCATGCTCCTCGGCCGCAAGGACTTCAGTCCACCTTTCTGCTAGCAAGTCTTGATCAGTTTGAAGCTGTTGTTGTTTTTTCTTCAGGCTATTTGCCGTGGCCATAAGCCGGCGCTTGAAGCGCTCTTGCTCGACGGGGTCCTCAGGCATGATAAACTCGTCATCGCTGAGGCTTGCCTCATCTTCGGAGAGAGGCATGTAATTGTCCTCCTCCGGTTCTCCATCTGCTGCCTGCTCTGGAGGGCTAGCTATTTCGTCCTCTAGCTCTACATCGTGTTGGAGGGGATTGTTGTTGTCTTCGGTGCTATCCAGAGTGTTATTATCTCCTGTGCCGGTATCACTGCTCTTGCTGTGGCGGGACTTAGAGCAGCACCGCTGACGTCGGCGCTTGGGTTGCTTCTTGGAGGGGTCATCCTCCACTGTCTTGCCGTGATTGCCTTCCTTGGGGGTGTCCACCATGTATATATCATATGATGAGGTGGCGGTCCAGTTCGTCTCCGGCTTCGTCGTCCATACCGTCGAAGTCTTCAGAGTCAAAGTCGAGCATGTCAGTTAAGTCGTCGACAGTGGCTACTAAGTGGGTGGTGGGTGGGCCGCGAATTTCTTCGTCGTCCGCATCCCATTCTAGCTGGACATAGTTCGGCCAAGGTTCTCCTGACAGGGAGAGAGACCTTAATGAATTTAGCACATCTCCGAAAGGTGAGTGCTGAAAGATATCCGTGGAGGTGAACTCCATGATCGACGCCCAGTCGGACTCAACGGGCGTGGATGTGAGCGGCTCGGAGTCCGTGGCCGGAGGTGAATCCAGTGGTTTGGCGACACGGCTCTCGTAAGAGGTGAAGTCAGTATCCGGCTCTATCGCCACTGAGAGTGCGGCCTCCATGGAGGGGTCCATCCCTCCGCTCTCGGATGGCGCGACTTGCTCCGGATTGAAGGCCAGAGTAGTTGCGGATGCGATCTCCCGAACATTGTCCGACGGCAGAGTTACGTCATGCTCGTCGTGACTGTGCGACGCATCCGACACGGGCTCGAATCCGTCGAAGATCAAGTCTCCGCGAAATGTCAGCTGTCTAGTTCAAGTTTCCAAATCTGACCTGATGGCCAGGGCGTAGCTCTCGATTTGCTCCAGATGGCCAAGCGAATTGGCCCGCAGTGCGAAGCCGCCGAATACGAAGATCTGTCCGGGGAGGAAAGCCTCACCCTGGATCACATCGCTAGCGATGATCGAAGGAGCCTTCAAGCCTTATTGTGACGACACAGTGGAACTCTCAATGAAAGCACCAATGTCGGTGTCAAAACCCGCGGATCTCAGGTAGGGGGTCCAGAACTGTGCGTCTAAGGCGGATGGTAACAGGAGGCAGGGGACACGATGTTTACCCAGGTTCGGGCCCTCTTGATGGAGGTAATACCCTATGTCCTGCTTGATTGTTCTTGATAATATGAGTAGTACAAGAGTTGATCTACCACGAGATCAAAGAGGCTAAACCCTAGAAGCTAGCCTATGGTATGATTGTCTGTTGTCCTACGGACTAAAACCCTTCGGTTTATATAGACACCAGAGGGGGCTAGGGTTACACAAGGTCGGTTACAAAGGAGGAGATGTACATATCCGTATTGCCTAGCTTGCCTTCCACGCCAAGTAGAGTCCCATCCGGACAGGGGACGAAGTCTTCAATCTTGTATCTTCATAGTCCAACAGTCCGGCCAAAGGATATAGTCCGGCTGTCCGGAGACCCCCTTATCCAGGACTTCCTTAGCATGGCTCCTATTTATGATGACTGCAATAATGATAAAAGTGGATTTGGAGAGGTCATGACTTTATTGAGTAATGATTCCACTATTCCGGAAGAGGTTTCAATTGACTGTGATGAGAACAAAGTTGCTACTTACGATGATTATTGCGATGATACTTATGTTATAAAAAGTAGTGATAATTATTGTCATAATTTTGAATATACTTTTAATGAACATTACTCTTTTAATGTGGAAAAAATTTATAGTATTCGAGTTTATATGATACTCCCACTACTGTGAATGAGAATAAAATTTCTTATATGGAGAGTAATAAATTTTTTATGCTTTTGGATCATGAAAAGAATGCTTTATGTGATGGTTATATTGATGAATCTATTCATGATGCTACTGAAAAATTATTATGAGAGAGGAACTTATGATTCATGATGCTCTTGTTATGTTTCAATTCTTATCTTTTATGCGAGCATCATTGAAATCATCATGCCTAGCTAAAAGGCATTAAAGAAAAGCGCTTGTTGGGAGATAACCCAACACTTTTACCTATTGTTATTGTGTGTTCACATGATTAAGCTACTGTAGTAATCATGTTTTATAGCTTTTATTTCAATAAAGTGCTAAGTAAAGCCTTTGGGATAGTGTGGATGATAGTTGACTTGATTCTATGCAAAAACAGAAACTTCAGTGCTCAGTAACAGAATTATTTAAATTCACTGGAGCATCGAAAAACTCTGAATTTTTACAGTTGTTGGGTATACAAATTTTCTACGTTGTGCTAATTTTTAATTTTTTGGAGTTACAGAAGTATGACTAAAATTCAGATCTTTATGTACTGTTCTGTTTTTGACAGATTCTGTTTTCAATACATAGTTTGCTTGTTTTATGGTTTCTACAGCTTATATTGCTTAATATAAATTATGGAAATTGTAGATTACAGTAGGCATGATGTGGAAACAATTATGAATCTTATCTTGACAGTACCATAACAAATGATTTGTCTTTATCATACTAACCCATCTGGCGCCGTTGCCGGGGAGTGAAGCGCTCTTGGTAAGTAGAAATCGGTAAGGAGAAATCATTACTACGTGCTGAAATTTATTGTCACTTGTTACTATGGAAAACAATCCTTTGAGGGGTTTGTTCAGGGTATCTTCACCTCGACTGGAACCACAATTATTTACCCCTCAACCTACTGCACCTACTAAAAATATTGGTTATGAAATTCCTTCGGGTATGATAGAACAACTGCTAGCTAATCCTTATGCAGGAGATGGAAGCGAACATCCTGATATGGACTTGATATATGTGGATGAAATTTGTGGATTATTTAAGCTTGCAAGTTTACGCAGAGATGAAGCTAAGAAGAAGGTTTTCCCTTTATCTTTGAAGGGAAAAGCATTGACATGGTATAGGCTATGCAATGATATTGGATCTTGGAATTGGAATCAATTGAAATTGGAATTTCACCAAATATTTTTATCCTATGCATATAGTTCATCGTGATCGGAGTTATATATATAATGTTTGGCCTTGTGAAGGAGAAAGTATCGCTCTAGCTTGGGGGAGGATTAAGCAATGTTATATTCATGCCCCAATCATGAGCTCTCAAGAGAAATTATCATTCAGAATTTTTATGCTCGGCTTTCTCATGATGATCAATCCATGCTTGATACTTCTTGTACTGGTTCCTTTATGAAGAAGACTATTGACTCCTGGTGATATCTTTTAGAAAGAATTAAACGCAACTCTGAAGATTGGGAAATTGACGAAGGTAAAGAGTCAGGTATTAAGCTCAAGTATGATTGTGTTAAATTTTTTATGAATACTGATGCTTTTCAAAAGTTTAGCACTAAATATGGACTTGACTCTGAGATAGTAGCCTCCTTTTGTGAATCATTTGCTACTCATGTTGATCCCCCTAAGGAGAAGTGGTTTAAATATCACCCACTTATTAAAGAAGAAATTAAAGAACCGGTAATAGCTAAAGATGAAACTATTATTTATAATGTTGATCCGGTTGTTCCTACTGCTTATATTGAAAAATCACCTTTCCATGTTAAGATAAAGGAACATTCTAATGTCTCAACCGTGGTCAATAAAAGTAATATTAGAGCACCTAAACCTGCATAACAAATTAAAATAGAACCTATTGTTGCTATGGTAAAGATCTCCTGGTTGAAAATTTAGATGGGCATGTTATTTACTGAAGGAAATATGCCCTAGAGGCAATAATAAAGTTGTTATTTATATTTCCTTATATCACGATAAATGTTTATTATTCATGATAGAATTGTATTAACCGGAAACTTGATACATGTGTGAATACATAGACGAAACAAAGTGTCCCTAGTATGCCTCTACTTGACTAGCTCGTTAATCAAATATGGTTAAGTTTCGTAGCCATAGACATGTGTTGTCATTTGATGAACGGGGTCACATCATTAGAGAATGATGTGATGGACACGACCCATTCGTTAGCTTAGCATTATGATCGTTACAGTTTTATTGCTATTGCTTTCTTCATGACATATACATATTCCTTTGACTATGAGATTATGCAACTCCCAAATACTGTAGGAACACTTTGTGTGCTGCTACCTCTTGAGCATGCGTTGGTTTTCCCTTGAAGAGGAAAGGGTGATGCAGCAAAGTAGTGTAAGTATTTCCCTCAGTTTTGAGAACCATGGTATCAATCCAGTAGGAGACTACATGCAAATCGCCTAGTACCTGCACAAACAATCAAGAACCTTGCAACCAATGCGATAAAGGGATTGTCAATCCCTTCACGACCACTTGCAAAAGTGAGATCTGATAAAGATAATAAGATATTTTTTTGGTATTTTTGTTGTATAGATTGAAAAGTAAATATTGCAAAATAAATAGTAAACTAGAATTATAGATCAGAAACTTATATGATGCAAAGTAGACCCAGGGGCCATAGGTTTCACTAGTGGCTTCTCTCAAGATAGCATATATTACGGTGGGTGAACAAATTACTGCCGAGCAATTGATAGAAAAGTGCATAGTTATGAGAATATCTAGGCATGGTCATGAACATAGGCATCACGTCCGTGTCAAGTAGACCGAAACGATTCTGCATCTACTACTATTACTCCACACATCGACCGCTATCCAGCATGCATCTAGAGTATTAAGGTCATAAGAACAGAGTAATGCATTAGGCAAGATGACATGATGTAGAGGGATAAACTCAAGCAATATGATATAAACCCCATCTTTTTATCCTTGATGGCAAAAATACAATACGTTTCGGTTCCCTTTCTGTCACTAGGATCGAGCACCACAAGATTGAACCCAAAGCTAAGCACTTCTCCCATTGCAAGAAAGATCAATATAGTAGGCCAAACTAAACCGATAATTCGAAGAGACTTGCAAAGATATCAAATCATGCATATAAGAATTCAGAGAAGAATCAAATATTGTTCATAGATAATCTTGACCATAAACTCACAATTCATCGGATCTCGGCAAATACACCGTAAAAAATATTACATCGAATAGATCTCCAAGAACATCGAGAACTTTGTATTGAAAACCAAAGAGAGAGAAGAAGCCATCTAACTAATAACTATGGACCCGAAGGTCTGTGGTAAACTATTCACACATCATCGGAGAGGCTATGGTGTTGATGTAGAAGCCCTCCGTGACCGACCCCCCCTCCGGCAGATTGCCGAAAAAGGCCCCAAGATGGGATCTCACGGGTACAGAAGGTTACGGCGGTGGAAAAGTGATTCCGTGGCTCTCCCGGATGTTTTTAGGGTATAAGAGTATATATAGGTGAAAGAAGTAGGTCGGTGGAGCTACGAGGGGCGCACGAGGGTGGGGGGCGCGCCTACCCCCCTGGGCGTGCCTCCCTACCTCATTGCCGCCTTGTTACTTCCTTGACCTCCACTCCAAGTCTCCTGGATTGCGTTTGTTCCAAAAAATATCCTCGCGAAGGTTTCGTTCCATTTGGATTCCGTTTGATATTCCTTTTCTACGAAACACTGAAATAGGCAAAAAACATCAACTGACATTGGGCCTCCGATTAATAGGTTAGTCCCAAAAATAATATAAAAGTGCATATCGAAGCCCATTAAACATCCAAAACAGATAATATAATAGCATGGAACAATCAAAAATTATAGATAC
The DNA here is from genome assembly GCF_018294505.1 of Triticum aestivum. Classification (NCBI taxonomy): domain Eukaryota; kingdom Viridiplantae; phylum Streptophyta; class Magnoliopsida; order Poales; family Poaceae; genus Triticum; species Triticum aestivum. The sequence goes on along the minus strand of NC_057812.1, from coordinate 466,745,669 downwards.
GTTGGAGACGTATCAGCATCCCCAGGCTTAATTCCCGCTCGTCCTCGAGTAGGTAAATGATAAAAACGGAATTTTTGATGTGGAATGCTACCTAACATAATTTTCAGTGTAATTCTCTTTATTGTGACATGAATGTTTAGATACAAAAGATTCTAGACAAAAGTTTAATATTGACATAAAAATAATAATACTTCAAGCATGCTAACCAAGCAATTATGTCTTATCAAAATAACATAGCCAAAGAAAGCTTATCCCTACAAAATCATATAGTTTGGCCATGCTTCATTTTCGTCACACAAAATGCTCCCATCATGCACAACCCCGATCACAAGCCAAGCAACATACTTAGACTTTTCAAACTCTTTCAACTTTCACACAATATATGAATGCGAGCCATGGACATAGCATTATGGGTGGAATAGAATATGATGATGGAGGTTGTGTAAGAAGACAAAAAAGGAGAAAGTCTCACATTGACGTGGCTAATCAACGAGGTATGGAGATGCCCATCAATTGATGTCAATGCAAGGAGTAGGGATTGCCATGCAACGGATGCACTAGAGCTATAGATATATGGAAGCTTAACAAAAGAAACTGAGTGGGTGTGCATCCAACTTGCTTGCTCACGAAGACCTGGGGCATTTTGAGAAAGACCATCATTGGAATATACAAGCCAAGTTCTATAAGGAAAAATTCCCACTAGTATATGAAAGTGACAAAATAGGAGACACTCTATCATGAAGATCATGGTGCTATTTTGAAGCACAAGTGTGGAAAAAAGATAGTAACATTGCCCCTTCTCCCTTTTTCTCTCGTTTTTTTATTTGGGCCTTTTTTCTCTTTTTTTATGGCCTCTTTTTTTATTTTTTCGTCTGGAATCTCATCCCGACTTGTGGGGGAATCATAGTCTCCATCATCCTTTCCTCACATGGGATAATGCTCTAATAATGAAAATCATCACACTTTTATTTACTTACAGCTCAAGAATTACAACTCGATACTTAGAACAAAATATGACTCTATGTGACTGCCTCCGGCGGTGTACCGGGATGTGCAATGAATCAAGAGTGACATGTATGAAAGAATTATGAAGGTAGCTTTGCCACAAATACGATGCCAACTTCATGATCATGCAAAGCAATATGACAATGATGGAGCATGTCATAATAAACGGCACGGTGGAAAGTTGCATGTCAATATATCTCAGAATGGCTATGTAAATGCCATAATAGGTAGGTATGGTGGCTCTTTTGAGGAAGATATAAGGAGGCTTATGTGTGATAGTGCGTATCATATCATGGGGTTTGTATGCACCGGCAAAGTTTGCACCAACTCTCGAGGTGAGAAAGGGCAATGCACGGTACCGAAGAGGCTAGCAATGATGGAAGGGTGAGTGTGCGTATAATCCATGGACTCAACATTAGTCATAAAGAACTCACATACTTATTGCAAAAATCTACAATTCATCAAAACTAAGCACTACACGCATGCTCCTAGGGGGATAGATTGGTAGGAAAAGACCATCGCTCATCCCCGACCGCCACTCATAAGGAATGCAATCAAAGAACACCTCATGCTTCAAATTTGTCACACAATGTTTACCATACGTGCATGCTACGGAACTTGCAAACTTCAACACAAGTATTTCTCAATTCCACCATTACTCAACTAGCACAACTCTAATATTACCATCTTTATATCTCAAAACAACTATCAACCATCAAACTTCTCATAGTATTTAATGCACTCTATATGCAAGTTTTTATTATACCCATCCTGGATGCCTATCATATTAAGACTAATTTTATAGCCAAAGCAAATTACCATGCTTTTCTAAAAGACTCTCCAAATAATATAAGTGAAGCATGAGAGATCAATAATTTCTGTAAAATAAAACCACCACCGTGGTCTAAAAAGGTATAAGTGAAGCACTAGAGCAAAATTATATAGCTCAAAAGATATAAGTGAAGCACATAGAGTATTCTAACAAATTCCGATTCATGTGTGTCTCTCCAAAAGGTGTGTACAACAAGGATGATTGTGGTAAACTAAAAATCAAAGACTCAAATCATACAAGACGTTCCAAGCAAAACACATATCATGTGGTGAATAAAAATATAGCCTCAAGTAAAGTTACCGATAAACGAAGACGAAAGAGGGGATGCCTTCCAGGGCAACCCCAAGCTTAGGATTTTGGTGGTCATTGAATTTTACCTTCGGGTGCCTTGGGCATCCCCAAGCCTAGGCTCTTGCCACTCCTTCCAAAATCCATCAAATCTTTACCCAAAAACTTGAAAACTTCACAAGACAAAACTCAATAGAAAATCTCATGAGCTCCGTTAGTATAAGAAAACAAACCGCCACTTTAAGGTACTATAATGAACTCATTATTTATTTATATTGGTGTTAAACCTACTGTATTCCAACTTCTCTATGGTTCGTACCCCCCGATACTAGCCATAGATTCATCAAAATAAGCAAACAACACACGAAAAACAGAATTTGTCAAAAACAAAACAGTTTGTAGCAATCTGGAGGTTTCGAATACTTCTGTAAGTCCAAAAATTCTAAAAAATTAGGGCTTCCTAAATAATTTGTATATTGATCTACTGCAGTTATAATTGGTATTTTATCATGCTCTGGTAAAAATGAAATTATTATCGTGAGCGCATACTTTATGTTTTTTACAGCAAGATCAAATAACAATCACCCAAGAAGATCCTAAAGGCTTTACTTGGCACAAACACTAATTAAAACATAAAAACACAATCGTAACAGAGGATAGATGATTTATTTATTACTAAACAGGAGCAAAAAGCAAGGAACAAAAATAAAATTGGGTTGCCTCCCAACAAGCGCTATCGTTTAACGCCCCTAGCTAGGCATAAAAACAAGAATAGATCTAGGTATTGCCCTCTTTGGTATTTATCTTTTTAATGGAGTTATACTCGGATCTGGGAGGTTCCTTACGTTTCTCTTCATGCTCGGAGATTTTTAGATCTAGAGCATCCAACCGCTTATTGCAAAGATTGATCAACGTATTCATACAGTGAAGGTTCCCACCAACATTTTTAAGAGGCCCAATAGATTTTTACAATTTGCACAATTTCTCTAAAATTTGGGTTCCTTCTTGAGTAAGATGTAGTTTCTTTTATGGGGGAAGTACTCCTACTATTCCCTCTATAATTTCATAAGCAATATTGGGATCAATTTCAATAAAATTCCCTTTAGCGGCAAAATCCAAGAGTTGTCTATGGGATATGGTTAGCCCAACATAAAAATTACGAAGTAAAATCTTGAAATCTCCCCCTATAGTGCAACTACGATAAGATTCTATCATCCTATACCAAGCATCTTTTAAGTTTTCTCCTTGTCTTTGTTTGAAGTGAAGAACTTCAAAATCGGGAGACGAAGGAAGGGAGAAAGGGCTAGCCATGACAGCAAAATAGACGATCTAACACACAAGCACAGAAGAAGCAAGCAAAAAGAGAAGAATGGAAAAGGGCGAATAAAATAGCAAAAGTGAAGTGGGGGAGAGGAAAACGAGAGGCAAATGGCAAATAATGTAATGCGAGGGATAAGATTTTGTGATGGGTACTTGGTATGTCTTGACTTGAGCATAGATCTCCCCGGCAACGGAGCCAGAAATCCTTCTTGATACCTCTTGAGCATGCATTGGGAAAGGGTGACGCAGCAAAGTAGCGTAAGTATTTCCCTCAGTTTTTGAGAACCAAGGTATCAATCCAGAAGGAGACTACACGCAAATCGCCTAGTACCTGCACAAACAATCAAGAACCTTGTGTAACATCCCAAAATTCTGAATTTTGGAATGTTATATTAAATAATTAATTATGACTGTTTGTTTGATTGTTGTGTGAATTATTGTGTGAAATTGAGTGGAAATTGAAAGATTTTGAAAGTTGAATGAGAGGGAATAAAAGGACTTTCCCAAACTTTCATCCTTGCATTTTTTTATTTTTTTATCTCCATGAATTCAAATTCATTTCATTACAAAAACCCTAGGGTGAAGATAATATGACTTCTTCCATTTACAGAAATGAAAAGGGGTTTGAAAATGATTTGAATTCCATTTGAGAATATTTCAAATCAGAAACTTTATGCCACTCAAGGATTTTCATGAGAGAAGATAACATGACTTCTTCAAAATATATGAAATAGAGTGGAGAGTGATAAGGAACACTTTTGAATTTCATTTGGTTCACTTTTGGAAAGTTTTCCATTTTGAGTTTCAAAAACATTTCCATTCATTCAAATAAAATAAAGAGAGAAGGAAATATGACTCCTTCAATTATCAGAAAGAAAATGGAAATGGATTATGAAACCAATAGACGTTATTTTAAAATAATATTTTGAAATCATTTGCCTCTCATGATTTATTGCATTTTGGAGTTTTCTCGAATGTTCAAATATTATTTTCCACTCAAGAAAAATAAAGGAGAGGGGATAAGATGACTTCCTCAAAATATAAAAGAGATGGGAATTTCATTTGAATATTAGTTGGAGTTTTTAGAACTTATTTGGTATTTATTCGATTTGCAAAAAGTGCATTAAATGCATTAGGAAAATATTTTCAAATTCTTCTATGCTTCAATAAATGTTCATTGTGCTATAGATATTCCAAGGTAATTTTAGAAATTATCGTGGTATTTTTAGGATTTTGTTTGGTTTCGTTTTGGCCTCAGAAAGTTTTTTTTGTAAAAAAACACACGCACACGCACCCGTGCGCAGGCCTAGCCATCGCTGGCCAGAGCCGGCTGTCGGTGTCAAAACCAGCGGATCTCGGGTAGGGGGTCCGAACTGTGCATCTAGGATCGATGGTAACAGGAGATGGGGGACACAATGTTTACCCAGGTTTGGGCCCTCTCTATGGAGGTAATACCCTACTTCCTACTTGATTGATCTCGATGAATATGAGTATTTCAAGAGTTGATCTACCACGAGATCGTAATGGCTAAACCCTAAAAGTCTAGCCTGACTATGATTATGATGATCTATCTATGGACCTAGCCCTCCGGTTTATATAGACACATGAGGGGTCTAGGGTTTACACAAGGTGAGTTACAGAGAAAGGAATATTCATATTTGGTCACCAAGCTTGCCTTCCACGCCAAGGAGAGTCCCATCCGGACACGGGTAGAGTCTTCGGTCTTCGTATCTTCATGGCCCATCAGTCCGACCCATATCCAATAGGTCAGACGCCCGAGGACCCCTTAGTCCAGGACTCCCTCAGTAGCCCCCGAACCAGACTTCAATGACGAGGTGTTCGGCGTGCAGTTAGTCTTCGGCATTGCAAGACGGGTTCCTCCTTCTATGACTTTAAAGTGATGTATTCGGCTCCCCATTTAATGTCGCACCCCTCGGCTTCCACGCCTTCCTGACTTCATCTTCCACATGTTGAGTGAATACAAGAGGTCGGGGTATTTTTACATTTACCACCCTGACCATACCAGAAAGGTGCCTATTTAAAGAGAATAGATCTCAGATCCCTTCCAAACCCCACGGAAAAAATCCTCAGAGCTTGCGGAGTAGAACCACCCCAACATGGCTAGCGCTCCCAGCTCTTCCTCTCATCCACACAACTCCGAAAAGGGGGATTCGGAGAGATGTTCTGTTTCTCACAGTCAGCAGGTAAAGCTGCAAACACAGGGCTTTCTTCCTCCCGCGGATTTGGTCCCCGTGCGAGCAGGGATGACGTCCTTCAATGGCGGAGTTCAAGCGGAGAACTTCCCTAATCCGTCCAGGGGGGAACGAGTATGCTTCGTCCTGTTCTTGTTAAGAGGTGTCAGATTTCCGATCCATACCTTCCTCCGAGGTCTGCTGGAGTATTACGGCCTCCAACTGCACAGTCTCACTCCCGCCTCCATCTTGCATATTGCGGGTTATGTCACTCTATGCGAGCTAGTCCTGGGCTGCGAGGCCCATTTCGATTTATGGAGAAGACTTTTCTACCTCGTCCCTCGTAATCAAGGAGGGTCAATATTTGAAGTGGGGGGAGCCGAAGTGTGGCACATCGCCGGCACCGGATACCTGTCCGGCACGCGGAAGAAGGCTTCCGAAGAGTGGCCTTCCGAATGGTTCTATATCGATGATGTCGCTCTTCCCGACCCAGTCTGTATGGGCCTCCCCGAATTTTCAAGTTCTCCGTTGAAGAAACGCCATAGCTGGCGTCCTCGGAGCCTCGAGGAAGAGGATAGCGAAGAGGCTAGTCTGCTGTTGGGCAAGATTAAGATGCTCGCCCAGTCCGGATTGTCAATAGTTGAGGTAATGGCAATCTCCATAGCGCGGGGGGTCCAACCACTCCAATACAGAGGGCTACCCATGTGGCACTACAATGGGGAAGACGACACCTCACGCTGCGGTCGGAAGGGTCCAAAGACCCTCGCCGCTCTGGCTAAAATATTGGCCGAACTATATAAAGGGGAGAAGGAGGAGTTCACCCGTCTCCGATACCGATACCGATTTTCCATGTATAATCCTCCTAGTTGGGTAAGCTCTAACTCCACTATTTTACTCCTCTCCCTGAATTATCTTTGACAGGGAGTATCCTATCCACTCATGACAGGAATGACGAAAGGCTGTCGAGGGGATCCGTGACCCTGCCCCTCAGCCAGAGAATCGCAACCGGGATCTTGACCCCGGATATGAAGAAGATCCGGACATATTCGTGGAGCTCAAGGATGGAATATTATATCAGACGAGTTATGACGGCACGGATGTACCTATCATCGCCGATTACCCCGGCCTCCTTCCTGCTTCGCATGTAAGTAATTCAAAAGACACTTTCTTCGAAAGAGTTCCCTTACTATGCCTCACCCACCACACCATTCCGTGTTCCAAAGGGGAGGCGGTCAGCACCACAATATGCACCGGAAGCATCTCCGAGGAGAGCAGCGCCCATGTCTGGCACATCTTCAAAGAGGAAGGCAAATGATAACACGGCAGAACCCTCGTCAAAGAGGTAAGGCTTTTCTTTTCAAGAATACCCTTTCTGATCATCACATCAAATTGTAATGCCATTCGCCGCATCCTATCAGGAAAAGTATCCGCCAGACTGTGTCCGGGGATCCGGCCGGACATGCCGCCACTAGTCAGGTTCCGGACCCTGCCCAAAGGACGGGGGCTAACATAGGAGTGGCGTCGAACTGTCCTTCCATAGAGGATTTGGACGACATGTCCGTCACGAACTCTGAAGTGGAGAGCGCTATGAATCATCTCGTCGGAGGGCCGTTCTTCGTAACCCTGGTTTTTCAAAAGAGGGGTTTGAAAATGATTTGAATTCCATTTGAGAATATTTCAAATCAAAAAATTTATGCCACTCAAGGATTTTCATGAGAGAAGATAACAGGACTTCTTCAAAATATATGAAATAGAGTGGAGAGTGATGAGGAGCACTTTTGAATTTCATTTGGTTCACTTTTGGAAAGTTTTCCGTTTTGAGTTTCAAAAACATTTCCATTCATTCAAATAAAATAAAGAGAGAAGGAAATATGACTCCTTCAATTATCAGAAAGAAAATGGAAATGGATTATGAAACCAATATACGTTATTTTAAAATAATATTTTGAAATCATTTGCCTCTCATTATTTATTGCATTTTGGAGTTTTCTCGAATGTTCAAATATTATTTTCCACTTAAGAAAAATAAAGGAGAGGGGATAAGATGACTTCCTCAAAATATAAAAGAGATGGGAATTTTATTTGAAGCCCCCGAGACTTAAAGTAGTTCATACAACTGATTTAAGGATCAATGTATAACCACGGCCATAGCAAGCCACGCCAGGCCAGGAGCACCGCGGCCTGCTCCCAGCGCCTAGAGGCCACCGCCTCGCATGCCCGTCGCCTTCCCCTCGCTCGCACGCAGCGCCCGCTACCAGATGGGGCCCGCCCCAGGTCACCCCCAACCTCCCACTCGCTCTGCTCGAATAGAGCTTGCGAGCTCACCGCCCGCAATAGCCGCCCGCCTTGTGCTCAGATAATGCATATCCGCAGCCCCGAGCACCCCTCTCCGCGCCTATATAAACCCCGGAGACCCCTAACTCCATTCTGCCACTCCGCATCGACCCACGCCGCTCATAGCCGATGTACTACCGCTTTGGATCTCGCCGGAGCCGGAGGACCTCACCGTCGTTTTTGTCGCCCGTAGACCACCCCGCTCTCCACTCTCTCTGTCAGTGTCATTCTCTCGATCTACCGCATCCTATTGACATTCTCCTTTTGCCCTAGGTTCGCCGGAGACGCCGTGCAGACGACCCGCGTCCTCGCCGGAGCTTGGAGCCGCCGCCCTTCACTGGAGCATGGAGTCGCCGCCCTTCGCTCCACCCGTCGAGGCCACCCCGACATGCGCCATCACCACCACCGAACTGCCCACGTCGTGCCTGTCCGGTTCGTCTCCTCCACCGCCGCCGAGGAGCACCGCCGCCACCTCCCGTCCGCCGCCTAATGCCAATGCCGCCGCCCCCTGTTCATCATCGTCGCTCGTTGTAAGCCGAGCTGCTCGCCCGTCTTGTTCATTTCATTTTTTTGTGTTGTTAGTATTAGATCGGTTAACCTTGGTTGTAGTCAAACCGAACAGTTTTTATTTAAACCGAAGTTAGTTTTTCTTGTAGTTAGCCGCCGCCTCTGTTTTGCTTATTTAGTGGTCGTTCGCCGTTTAGCCTAAGCCGCGAACGCTGCTCAGCCACTCGGAAGCCGCCACGTGGCCATGACCTGGCCGTGAATAAAATTTTCATAGTCAAGTCCCTGAGTTTTCAGTTTAGCCCCTAAATTTTGAATGGTTGTATCTTTTTAACCGTAAGTCCAAATTCAACGAAACTAGCGGCAAAATGTTCGTCTCGAATAGATTTATCCAGAGAACCAACTTTGAAAACTTTTGGCCAATTTCAAATTTGAATTTATTCAGGTTTGAACTCAAACTTCAACTGGCCATATCTCCTAAACCGTAGCTCCGATTGATGTGATTCTTTTTGCGCCATGTCACCGTAGCCAAACTCTACCACTTGGACCATTGTCACACATTTTCCACACAAATATGGTCTGTCTATGATAGTTTTATTACTATGCTTTAAATGCATGATAGATCACATCATGGTTTTGCACCCTGTGTCACTTAGTGTTTTGCACCTAGAATTTTGCATGCAATTGAAGTGTGTTGGATTTTCATTTGGGTTTTACCGAACTTTTTGTTGCATATTATTTTGAATCTCTGTAGTGATTGCTTATGTATGTTATTTTACTTTGACGATAGACTGTCCGGAGTGTGAAGCCGAGTACTATCGATCTCTAGAATTCAACTATCAGTATCAAGGCAAGTTCACATTTGACCATACTTTTAATTACCTATGTTTTTTATCTGCACTTAGTCCATTGTAGTAGGAATGCATGGTAGGAAAAATTTATGCAGGTTGGCTATGGTTTTACCTAGTAGTTCATTGAGGTAGGTTTGAACCATATACCTTTGTCACCACTACGTAAGTTTAATTTTGCCTCACTAGTGTAGACGCGGACAGGGAAGTGTTCATTGTGAGAGATGAGTGACAAAGTAGTAAGTAGGACCAAGATAACTTAATGAACTACCTGGGCGGAGGTTTGGTTTGAATGGTGGCGAAGTACAGTGGGAGCATGCATGGGAAATCCATGGTGGTGCACCACTAGTGGTCCGTCCGCCCAGGCTCAAAGAGATCAATCGTATTCTCATGTCTAGAAGCTTACGTGTGCAGCCAGAAGCCAATATGGGCTCTGGCTTAGTTGAGTAGTTAGTGTGACCCCTTCCGGGATTGGCTAGCAGATGTAGAATGAGTAGGTGTACCGTCCTATCCGTGGGTTAAGGGGGAATACTTTCGAAAAACTATGTCTCGGTCATCCTGTTCTCAAATGCCAGGCAGTGCAAGAACTTCAAGGTAGGCGATCGAGTCTTGTGGGGAAAAGTGTGCAACCTCTGCAGAGTGTCAACCTAATTGATTAGCCGTGTCCCCGGTTATGAACAACTTGAGCATCTAGTAGTGGAAATGCTGAGAGATCTCATCACTCTTAATTAAACAGTTGGGTTTTAAATGAAACTTTGGGAATGGATTGAGTTGAGTTTGCCAACTCATTCTATGCTATTTTGTAGTAATAGAATAAAATCTTTTATTCTAGGAAAAAACTAGCTTTGTGCAAAAAACTAAACTTAGAGCTTTCCACCCGCCAAATTGCATGTACAAATAGGTTCATTATTCTTATGATGTGACTTGCCAGTACATTCAATGTACTGACCTACAGGGCTGCAACGTCTTATGTTGCAGGAATTTCTACGATGAGTAAGAGTTACGTTGTAGGGTTACGGTCTACACTCAACTTATTGTTGGCATTGATGGGACTCCACACCCGTTCGTTTGTTTCCGCTGAGACTTATGAGGTATATATCAGTTTTACGTTATTTATACATGTGATTGCACTTTGATATATACATTGATGTACTGTGTGTGCCAGCATACCGATCCAGGGATGGCACAAACACACAGAGGCTTGACCATTTGAGGTCGGGTTGCTACATCTTGCAACCAACACAATAAAGGGGTTGTCAATCCCTTTAGGGCCACTTGCAAAAGTGAGATCTGATAAAGATAATAAGATAAATATTTTTGGTATTTTTGTTGTCTAGATTGAAAAGTAAAGATTGCAAAATAAATAGTAAACTAGAATTATAGATCGAAAACTTATATGATGTAAAGTAGACTCGGGGGGCATAGGTTTCACTAGTGGATTCTCTCAAGATAGCATATATTACGGTGGGTGAACAAATTACTGCCGAGCAATTGATAGAAAAATGCATAGTTATGAGAATATCTAGACATGACCATGAGCATAGGCATCACGTCTGTGTCAAGTAGACCGAAACGATTCTGCATCTACTACTATTACTCCACACATCGACCGCTATCCAGCATGCATCTAGAGTATTAAGTTCATAATAACAGAGTAATGCATTAGGCAAGATGACATGATGTAGAGGGATAAACTCAAGCAATATGATATAAACCCCATCTTTTTATCCTCGATGGCAACAATACAAAACGTGTCGGTTCCCTTTCTGTCACTGGGATCGAGCACCGCAAGATTGAACCCAAAGCTAAGCACTTCTCCCAATGAAAGAAAGATCAATCTAGTTGGCCAAACTAAACTAATAATTCGAAGAGACTTGCAAAGATATCAAATCATGCATATAAGAATTCAGAGAAGAATCAAATATTGTTCATAGATAATCTTGATCATAAACCCACAATTCATCGGATCTCGGCAGACACACCGCAAAAAGTATTACATCGAATAGATCTCCAAGAACATCGAGGAGAACTTTGTATTGAGAACCAAAGAGAGAGAAGAAGCCATCTAGCTAATAATTATGGACCCGAAGGTCTGTGGTAAAATACTCACACATCATCGGAGAGGCTATGGTGTTGATGTAGAGCCCTCCGTGATCGAATCCCCTTCCGACAGATTGCCGGAAAAGGCCCCAAGATGGGATCTCACGGGTACAGAAGGTTGCGGTGGTGGAAAAGTGGTTTCATGCCTCTCCTGGATGTTTTCAGCGTATAAGAATATATATAGGCGAAAGAAGTAGGCCGGTGGAGCTACAAGAGGCCCACGAGGGTGGGGGGCACACCTACCCCCCTGGGCACGCCTCCCTACCTCATGGCTGCCTCGTTGCTTCCTTGACCTCCACTCCAAGTCTCCTGGATTGTGTTTGTTCCAAAAAAGATCCTCGCGAAGGTTTCGTTCCACTTGGATACCGTTTGATATTCCTTTTCTGCGAAACACTGAAATAGGCAAAAAAAACAGCAACTGACACTGGGCCTCCGGTTAATAGGTTAGTCCTAAAAATAATATAAAAGTGCATATTAAAGCCCATTAAACATACAAAACAGATAATATAATAGCATGGAACAATCAAAAATTATAGATACGTTGGAGAGGTATCATGTGCTATCAAACGTGAAAACATAACTAGGTGATTATAAAGATGCTCTACAGGTGTCTGCGGTGGTGTTTGTTGAGTTGGAATAGATTGAAATTAGGATTTATCACTCCGAGTATCGGAGAGGTATCTCTGGGCCCTCTCCGTAATGCACATCACTATAAGCCTTGCCAAAAATGTGACTAATGAGTTAGTTGCGGGATGATGCATTACAGAACAAGTAAATAGACTTGTCGGTAACAAGATTGAACTAGGTATGATGATACCGATGATTGAATCTCGGGCAAGTAACATACCGATGACAAAGGGAACAACGTATGTTGTTATGCGGTTTGACCGATAAAGATCTTCGTAGAATATGTAGGAGCCAATATGAGCATCCAGGTTCCGCTATTGGTTATTGGCTGGAGATGTGTCTCGGTCATGTCTACATAGTTCACGAACCCGTAGGGTCTGCACACTTAATGTTCGATGACGATTTATATTATGAGTTATGTGATTTGATGACCGAAGTTTGTTCAGAGTCCCGGATGAGATCACGGACATGACGAGGAGTCTCAAAATGGTCGAGAGGTAAAGTTTCATATATTGGAAGGCCATATTTGGACATCGGAAAGGTTCCGAGTGATTCGGGTATTTTTCGGAGGACCGGGGAGTTACGGGAATTCACTTGGGGAAGTATTGGGCCTTATTAGGCTTTAGTGGAAAGGAGAGAAGGGCCACAAGGGGAGGCAGCGCACCCCCCATGGGCTGGTCCGAACTGGACTAGGAGGGGGCGACGCCCCCCTCTTTCCTTCCCCCTCTCCCTCTCCTTCCTTCTTCTCCTACTTGGACTAGGAAAGGGGAAAATCTACTCCTACTAGGAGTACGAATCCCCCCTTTGGGCGCACCCCTTGAGGCCGGCCCTCCTCCTCCTCCCCTCCTTTATATACGGGGGAAGGGGGCACCCCATAGACACACACATTGATCTTTAGCCATGTGTGGTGCCCCCTCCACAGTTTTACACCTCGGTCATATTGTCGTAGTGCTTAGGTGAAGCCCTGCGTCGGTAACCTCATCATCACCGTGAACACGCCATCATGCTGACGGAACTCACCCTCGGCCTTAGCTGGATCAAGAGTACGAGAGACGTCACCGAGCTGAACGTGAGCAGATCACGGAGGTGCCGTGCGTTTGGTACTTGGTCGGTTGGATCGCGAAGACGTTTGACTACATCAACCGTGTTACTTAACGCTTCCGCTTTCGGTGTATGAGGGTACATAGACACACTCTCCCCTCTCGTTGCTATGCATCTCTGATACGTCTCCAACGTATCTATAATTTTTGATTGTTCCATGCTATTATATTATCTGTTTTGGATGTTTAATGGGCTTTAATATGCTCTTTTATAATATTTGTGGGACTAACATATTAACCGGAGGCCCAGTGTCAGTTTCTATTTTTTTGCCTATTTCAGTGTTTCGCAGAAAAGGAATACCAAACGTAATGAAACCTTCACGATGATCTTTCTTGGACCAAAAGCAAACCAGGAGACTTTGAGTGGAAGTCTAGACTCTGTGAGGCGGCCACGAGATAGGAGGGCGCGCCTAGGGGGGTAGGCGCGCCCCCACCCTCGTGGGCCCCACGGAGCTCCACCGACGTACTTCTTTTGCCTATATATACTCTTATACCCTAGAAACATCATGGGAGCCACGAAACCACTTTTCCACCGCCGCAACCTTCTATACCCGTGAGATCCCATCTTGGGGCCTTTTTCGGCGATCTGTCGGAGGGGGAATCGATCACGAAGGGCTTCTACATCAACACCATAGCCTCTCCTATGAAGCGTGAGTAGTTTACTGCAGACCTTCGGGTCCATAGTTATTATCTAGATGGCTTCTTCTCTCTCTTTGATCTTCAATACAAAGTTCTCCTCGATGTTCTTGGAGATCTATTCGATGTAATACTCTTTTGTGGTGTGTTTGCCGAGATCCGATGAATTATGGGTTTATGAACTTGATTATCTATGAATATTATTTGATTCTTCTCTAAGTTCTTATATGCATGATTTAATATCTTTGCAAGTCTCTTCGAATGTAGCGACCCGACCTCAAACGGTCAAGTCTCTGTGCTTCAGTGTCATCCCTGGATCGGTAATGCTGACACACACAGTACTCGAAGGATTTATAACAGAGTGGCAATCACACACTTATTACATCGAATGTCTCAAGAGAGAACTTTTTACAATAAATATGGCTTAAGGCCATCTAATACGATAACATCGGAAGGCTTGGAAGATAAAGTGAGTCCATCAACTCCAACGGCATGGCGAGTGCATGACAAACGACCTATCGCACCTTACTCCTCGTCTGAAAAGTCCGCAACATGATACGTTGCAGCCCGAAAACGGGTCAGCACATGGAATATGCTGGCAATGTAACACAGGGGAGTAATGAAAAGATAAAAGCTATCACTATATGCATATATGGCTGGTGGAGGCTATATGGTTAATATGTTTTGCGAAAAGCCAATTTTTCCCTACAACAAAGGAATGTATTTTATTTAACTATCATGGTAGTTGAACAATATTGAGAAGGTTCCTCCAACTCAATCCCAATTAAAAGTAATTATCAACCCAACAAATTATTTTAGAGTGATGAGATCCATATGAAAATCCAAGAACCAGATACTCAAGATGTCCATAACCGGGGACACGGCTAACCATGATTAGTTTATACACTCTGCAGAGGTTTGCACACTTTACCCCACAAGACTCGATCTCCTCCGTTGGATTTTCTCGCACTACAGGGGGTTTGAGAAACAGATGACCGAGACACAATCTTTCAGAAGCATTTGCTCTTTACTCCAGGCGGATCGGTACACCTACAATCCCCTACATCTGCTAGTCCACCTCTTCAAGAACTCACGCAACTTACTCAATTATGCGAGAGCCCATAATGGCTTGTGGATGCACACGGAAGTTTCTAGTATGAATAGTCTTATGATCCCTTTGAGCCTGGGTGGCGGACCGTAGGATGATCACAAGGGTACTCCGGGATATCCTAGGACAACACTGGATTCTCCAAGTGCCCACAAGCAATCCACCCATATGTGTATTAAAAGTTGCCACCTTAAGTTGAACCACTAATTAACAACTCACATCTCTCATGGATACACTCAAACCCAAACCACGTCTACGAGCATAGAATCGCAATATAAGCATAACGTAGAAGTAACTCCCAAGGGTTTGATAATAAAACAGGTAATAGGTTCTACCTCATTATCTACTTCCCAGACCCACATGTTAAGAGATCCTACTCATGCAATGTGTGAAGGTTGAAACTAATGCATAAAAACTGGGTGATAAAGGGGTATGATCAAAGTGTTACTTGCCTTGCCGACGATATGCAAATCCTAAAGACTCGTAGTAGCACGCTTCGCACTCCGGGTGTTCTATCGCAAACAAACAATAGCATACATAAGCAATCAAGCAAAGATGCACAGGTAAATCTCAAATAAGAAGATCTAACCGGAAATTTCAACTGAAGAACTCCGGTTTGCAAAAAGAATCAAATCAAACGGAGCAACGAAACTCAAACTGCGAAAGAAACAAGATCCGATTACTAATCTGGACTAAAGTCATATTTTACAGTACCAAAATCTTGTTCAAGTTGGTTAAACAGAAAGAGGGCTTCGAGACGAAGATCTAGGCGCTTGAATCGCCTGATTCCGATAAACGAGCGAAAAGATAAACTAAAACGAAAAACAAGGCAAAAATCGCGATCGAAAATAATCGCGGAAAACCCTGGAAAAAACTAACGAATAGGCTAACGAATGAACGTTCGTTGTCTGCGGTTAACGGGTGAAAACCGTTCGTTAAAACGAATGTACGAACGGGCGTTCGCTAAATAACTAAACTAGGGAAAAAATAAAAACCGAACCGATCTATTAAAAAAACGGATGTAGGATTTTTACCGGAAAAACCGAACTGGCGAAGAAAATCGGCGGCGGCGGCGAACTCCGGCGAGCGGCGCAGGTGGCGGCGCAGCACGACGGCGGGGCGGCGGCAGCAGCGCGGTGGTAGCAGCAGCGCGCAGCGGCGGCGCTAGGGCGGCCGCGGCTTAGGGTTTCGGGCGAGGCGCTGGGCTGCTGGGGTCGGGCCTCCCGGCTTATAAAGGCCGGCCGGGCCAGGAGTCCTAAGCGGACACGGCCCGGTTAGGTCGGTTACTTTTTAAAAAAAATAACTCCGCGCAGATAAACGAAGAAAAGAAATACTAAACGAACTCCAAAAATCCTAAAATAAGTTTTCCCCGTCCTCTAAAAATACGCCGGACAAGGTGAACATTTGTTGGGCCTCTAATGCAATTTTGAAAAACACATATTTTCCTAATTCAAATAAAATAGCAATAAAACCCCAAATAAAAATACAAATTGTTTTTAATATTTTTCCTCCAACATTTCATTTATTTTGGAGAAGTCATATTATCTCCTCTCATATAATTTTAATATGAAATATTTTTGGGGAAGAAAAATAATTAAAACCAAAGTGATCCTTGTTTCAATATTTGATAAAACTCAAATATGAGAACGAGGGAAAAGCCCCAACTCTCTCCGAGGGTCCTTGAGTTGCTTAGGATTTCGAGGATCACAAGAACGAAATGCAATAAAATATGATATGCATGGATGACCTATGTATAACATTCCAAATTGAAAATTTGGGATGTTACATTGAATTATCGGTTTAGTTTGGCCTACTAGATTGATCTTTCTTGCAATGGGATAAGTGCTTAGCTTTGGGTTCAATCTTGCGGTGTCCTTTCCCATTGACAGTAGGGGCAGCAAGGCACGTATTGTATTGTTGCCATCGAGGATAAAATGATAGGGTTTATATCATATTGCTTGAGTTTATCCTTCTACATCATGTCATCTTGTTTAAAACGTTACTCTGTTCTTATGAACTTAGTACTCTAAATGTATGCTGGATAGCGGTCGATGTGTGGAGTAATAGTAGTAGATGAGAATCGTTTCGATCTACTTGACACAGATGTGATGCCTATATTCATCATCATTGCCTTAGATATCTTCATAACTATGCACTTTTCTATCAATTGCTCGGCAGTAATTTGTTCACCCACCGTAATACATGCTATCATGAGAGAAGCCACTGGTGAAACCTATGGCCCTGGGTCTCTTTCTTATTATATTGCATCTCTTTTATTATCGCATCTCGTTTACTATTTTGCAATCTTTATTTTCCAATCTATATAGCAAAATACCAAAAATATTTATCTTACTATCTCTATCAGATCTTACAACCCCTTTATCGCATTGGTTGCGAGGTTCTTGATTGTTTGTGCAGGTACTAGGTGACTTGTGTGTTGTCTCCTACTGGATTGATACCTTGGTTCTCAAAAACTAAGGGAAATACTTATGCTACTTTGCTGCATCACCCTTTCCTCTTCAAGGGAAAACCAACACATGCTCAAGAGGTAGCAATCTCCTAGACAGATCTTGCGTGATCGTAGGAATTCTTTTTGAAATATTGTGTTCCCCAACAGTGGTATCAGAGCCAGGTCTATGCGTAGATGTTATATGCATGAGTAGAACACAAAGAGTTGTGGGCGATAATAGTCATACTACTTACCAGCATGTCATACTTTAATTTGACAGTATTGTTGGATGAAGCAGCCCAGACCGACATTACATGACCGCGTTCATGAGACTGGTTCTACCGACGTGCTTCGCACACAGGTGGCTAGTGGGTGTTTGTTTCTCCAACTTTAGTTGAATCAAGTGTGACTACGCCCGGTCCTTGTTGAAGGTTAAAACAACACAGTTGAGAAAAAATCGTTGTGGTTTTGATGCGTAGGTAAAAACGGTTCTTGCTAGAAGCCCGTCGCAGCCATGTAAAACTTGCAACAACAAAGTAGAGGATGTCTAACTTGTTTTTGCAGGGCATGTTGTGATGTGATATGGTCAAGATGTGATGAGATATAAATTGTTGTATGAGATGATCATGTTTTGTTAAAGTTATCGGCAACTAGCAGGAGCCTTATGGTTGTCTCTTTATTGCATAAGATGCAAGCGCCATATAATAGCTTTACTTTTTCGCTATGCGATAGCAATAGTTGCAAAAGCAATAGTTGGCGAGACGACCATGTGACGACACGTTGATAAAGATCAAGATGGTGGAGATCATGATGTCATGCCAGTGACGATGGAGATCATGACGGTACTTTGGAGATGGAGGTCAAAGGCACAAGATGATGATGGCCATATCATGTCACATATTTTGATTGCATGTGATGTTTATCTTTTATGCATCTTATTTTGCTTACTATGACGGTAGCATTATGAGATGATCCCTTACTAAAATTTCAAGGTATAAGTGTTCTCCCTGAGTATGCACTGTTGCGACAGTTCTTCGTGCTGAGACACCACGTGATGATCGGGTGTGATAAGCTCTACATTCACATACAATGGGTGCAAGCCAGTTTTGCACATGCAGAATACTCGGGTTAAACTTGACGAGCCTAGCATATGCAGATATGGCCTCGGAACACTGAGACCGAAAGGTCGAGCGTGAATCATATAGTAGATATGATCAACATAGTGATGTTCACCATTGAAAACTACTCCATCTCACGTGATGATTGGACATGGTTTAGTTGATGGTGTCAAAATTGGCGGATCTCGGGTAGGGGGTCCCGAACTGTGCATATAAGGCGGATGGTAACAGGAGGCAGGGGACACGATGTTTACCCAGGTTCAGGCCCTCTTGATGGAGGTAATACCCTACGTCCTGCTTGATTGTTCTTGATAATATAAGTAGTACAAGAGTTGATCTACCACGAGATCGAAGAGGCTAAACCCTAGAAGCTAGCCTATGGTATGATTGTTGTTCTCTGTCCTACGGACTAAAACCCTCCGGTTTATATAGACACCGGAGGGGGCCGGGGTTACACAGAGTCGGTTACAAGGAAGGAAATTTACATATCCGTACTGCCAAGCATGCCTTCCACGCCAAGGAGAGTCCCATCCGGACACGGGACGAAGTCTTCAATCTTGTATCTTCATAGTCCAACAGTCCGGCCAAAGGATATAGTCCGGCTGTCCGGATACCCCCTAACCCAGGACTCCCTCAATCAATATAGTGATGTTCACCATTGAAAACTACTCCATCTCACGTGATGATCGGACATGGTTTAGTTGATATGGATCACGTGATCACTTAGATGATTAGAGGGATGTCTATCTAAGTGGGAGTTCTTAAGTAATATGATTAATTGAACTTAAATTTATCATGAACTTAGTCCTGATAGTATTTGCATATCTATATTGTAGATCAATTGCTCGCGTATAGCTTCCCCATTTTATTTATGATATGTTCCTAGAGAAAACTAGGTTGAAAGATGTTAGTAGCAATGATGTGGACTAGCTCCGTAATCTGAGGATTATCCTCATTACTGCACAGAAGAATTATGTCCTTGATGCACTGCTAAGTGACGGACCTATTGCAGGAGCAGATGCAGACGTTATGAACATTTGGCAAGCTCGATATGATGATTACTTGATAGTTTTGTGCGCCATGCTTTACGGCTTAGAACCGGGACTTCAAAAACGTGTTGAATGCCACAGAGCATATAAGATGTTCCAAGAGTTGAAATTAGTATTTCAGACTCATGCCAGTGTCGAGAGGTATGAGACCTCTGACAGTACTTTGCCTACAAGATGGAGGAGAATAGCTCAGCCAGTGAGCATGTGCTCAGATTGTCTGAGTACTACAATTGCTTGAATCAAGTGGGAGTTAATCTTCCAGATAAGATAGTGATTGACAGAGTTCTCTAGTCACCATCACCAAGTTATTGGAACTTAGTGATGAACTATAATATGCAAGGGATGACGTAAAACGATTCCCGAGCTCTTCGCGATGCTGAAATTGGCGAAGGTAGAAATCAAGAAAAGCATCAAGTGTTGATGGTTGACAAGACCACTAGTTTCAAGTAAAAGGGCAAGGGAAAGAAAGGGAACTTCAAGAAGAATGGCAAGCAAGTTGCCACTCCCATGAAGAAGCCCAAAGTTAGACCCAAGCCTGAAGCTGAGTGCTTCTACTGCAAAGGAAATGGTCACTAGAAACGGAACTGCCCCAAATACTTGGTGGATAAGAAGAATGGCAAAGTGAACAAAAGTATATATGATATACATGTTATTGATGTGTACTTTACTAGTGTTCATAGTAGCCCCTAGGTATTTGATATTGGTTCAGTTGCTATGATTAGTAACTTGAAATAGGAGTTACAAAATGAACATAGACTAGTTGAGGGCGAGGTGACAGTGTGTGTTGGAAGTAATTCCAAGGTTGATAAGATCACCATCGCACACTCCCTTTACCTTCGTGATTAGTGTTGAACCTAAAATAAATGTTATTTGGTGTTTGCGTTAAGCATAATATGATTGGATCATGTTTATTGCAATACGGTTATTCATTTAAGTCAAAGAATATTTGTTATTCTATTTACATGAATAAAACCTTCTGTGGTCATACACCCAAGGTGAATGGTTTATTGAATCTCGATCGTAGTAATACACATATTCATAATATTGATGCCAAAAGATGAAAAGTTGATAATGATAGTGCAACATACTAGTGGCAATGCCGTTTAGGTCATATTGGTGTAAAGCGCATGAAGAAACTCCATACGAAAGGACTTTTGGAATCACTTGATTATGAATCATTTGATGCTTGCAAACCATGCCTCATGGGCAAGATGACTAAGACTCCGTTCTCCGGAACAATGGAGCGAACCACTGACTTATTGTAAATAATACATACTAATGTATGCGGTCTAATGAGTGTTGAGGCTCGCATCAGGTATCGTTATTTTCTGACCTTCACAGATGATTTAAGCATATATGGGTATATCTACTTAATGAAACACAAGTCTGAAACATTTGAAAAGTTCAAAGAAATTCAGAGCGAAGTTAAGAATCATCGTAACAAGAAAATAAAGTTTTTACGATCTGATCGTGGAGGCAAATATTTGAGTTACAAGTTCGGCCTTCATTTAAAAACAATGTGGAATAAGTTTCGCAACTCATGCCACCTGGAACACCACGGAGTAATGGTGTGTCCGAATGTCGTAACCATACTTTATTAGATATGGTGCGATCTATGATGACTCTTACCGATTTACCACTATCGTTTTGGGTTATGCATTAGAGACAGTTGCATTCACGTTAAATGGGGCACCATCTAAAAATCCGTTACGAGGACACCGTATGAACTGTGGTTTAGCAAGAAACCTAAGCCGTCGTTTCTTAAAGTTTGGGGTTGCGATGCTTATGTGAAAAAGTTTAATCCTAATAAGCTCAAACCCAAATCGGAGAAGTGCGTCTTCATAGGATACCCAAAAGAAATTGTTGGGTACACCTTCTATCACAGATCCGAAGGCAAGATCTTCGTTGCTAAGAGTCGATCCTTTCTAGAGAAGGAGTTTCTCTCAAAAGAAGTGAGTGGGAGGAAAGTAGAACTTGATGAGATAATTGTACCTTCTCTTGAATTGGAAATTAGCTCATCACTGAAATTAGTTCCAGTGATGCCTATACCAATTAGTGAGGAAGTTAATGATGATGATCATGAAACTTCAGATCAAGTTACTACCGAACCTCGTAGGTCAACCACAGTACGTTCCGCACTAGAGTGGTAAGGTTATCCTGTTCTGGAAGTCATGTTACTAGACCATGACAAACCTATGAACTATGTGGAAGCGATGATGAGCCTAGATTCCGTGAAATGGCTTGAGGCCATGAAATCTGAGATGGGATCCATGTATGAGAACAAAGTATGGACTTTGATTGACTTGCCCGATGATCGATGAGCCATAGATAATAAATGGATCTTCAAGAGGAAGATGGACGCTGATGGTAGTGTTACTATCTACAAAGCTCGACTTGTCGCTAAAAAGTTTTTCGACAAGTTCAAGGTGTTGACTACGATGAGATTTTCTCACTCGTAGCGATGCTTAAGTCTCTCCGAATCATGTTAGCAATTGCCGCATTTTATGATCATGAAATTTGGCAAATGGATGTCAAAACTGCATTCCTTAATGGATTTATTAAAGAAGAGTTGCATATGATGCAACCAGAAGGTTTTGTCGATCCAAAAGGTGCTAACAAAGTGAGCAAGCTCCAGCGATCCATTTATGAACTAATGCAAGCCTCTCGGAGTAGGAATATACGCTTTGATAGTGTGATGAAAGCATATGGTTTTATTCAGACTTTTGGAGAAGCATGTATTTACAAAAAAGTGAGTGGGAGCACTACAGCCTTTCTAATAAGTATATGTGAATGACATATTGTTGATCGAAAATGATTTAGAATTTTCTGGAAAGCATAAAGGAGTTTTTCAAAGAAAGACCTCGGTGAAACTGCTTACATATTGAACATCAAGATCTATAGAGATAGATCAAGACGCTTGATAAGATTTTTTAATGAGAACATACCTTGACAAGATTTTGATGTAGTTCAAAATGGAACAGTCAAAGAAGGAGTTCTTGCCTGTGTTGCAAGGTGTGAAGTTGAGTAAGACTCAAAACCCGACCACGGCAAAAAATAGAGAGAGAATGAAAGTCATTCCCTATGCCTCAATCATAGGTTGTATAAAGTATGCTATGCTGTGTACCAGACCTATTGTGTACCTCACCATGAGTTTGGCAAGAGGGTACAATAGTGATTCATGAGTGGATCACTAGACAGTGGTCAAAATAGTGAAATAAGGAAATATTTCTTGGTTATGGAGGTAATAAAGAGTTCATCGTAAAGAGTTACGTTGATGCAAGCTTTTACACCGATCCGGATGACTCTGAGTCTCAATCTGGATACATATTTAAAGTGGGAGCAATTAGCTAGAGTAGCTCCAAGCAGAGCATTGTAGACATAGAAAATTTGCGAAATACATACGGCTCTGAATGTGGCAGACCCGTTGACTAAACTTCTCTCACAAGCAAAACATGATCACTCTTTGGGTGTTAATCACATAGCGATGTGAACTAGATTATTGACTCTAGTAAACCCTTTGGGTATTAGTCACATAGAGATGTGAACTATTCACATAAAGATGTGAATTATTGGTGTTAAATCACATGACGGTGTGAACTAGATTATTGACTCTAGTGCAAGTGGGAGACTGAAGGAAATATGCCCTAGAGGCAATAATAAAGTTGTTATTTATATTTCCTTATATCATGATAAATGTTTATTATTCATCCTAGAATTGTATTAACCAGAAACTTGATACATGTGTGAATACATAGACGAAACAAAGTGTCGCTAGTATGCCTCTACTTGACTAGCTCGTAAAGATGGTTAAGTTTCCTAGCCATAGACATGTGTTGTCATTTGATGAACGAGATCACATCATTAGAGAATGATGTGATGGACAAGACCCATTCGTTAGCTTAGCATTATAATCGTTACGGCTTTATTGCTATTGCTTTCTTCGTGACATATACATATTCCTTTGACTATGAGATTATGCAACTCCCGAATACCGGAGGAACACTTTGTGTGCTATCAAATGTCACAACATAATTGGGTGATTATAAATATGCTCTATAGTGTCTCCGATGGTGTTTGTTGAGTTGGCATAGATCGAGATTAGGATTTGTCACTCCGAGTATCGGAGAGGTATCTCTGGGCCCTCTCGGTAATGCACATCACTATAAGCCTTGCAAGCAATGTGACTAATGAGTTAGTTGCGGGATGATGCATTACGAAATGAGTAAAGAGACTTGCCGGTAACGAGATTGAACTAGGTATGATGATACCGACGATCGAATCTCGGGCAAGTAACATATCGACGATAAAGGGAACAACGTATGTTGTTATGCGGTTTGACCGATAAAGATCTTCGTAGAATATGTACGAGCCAATATGAGCATCCAGTTTCCGCTATTGGTTATTGTTCGGAGATGTGTCTCAGTCATGTCTACATAGTTCTCGAACCCATAGGGTCCGCACACTTAACGTTCGATGACGATTTGTATTATGAGTTATGTGATTTGATGACCGAAGTTTGTTCGGAGTCCCGGATGAGATCACAGACATGACGAGGAGTCTCGAAATGGTTGATAGGTAAAGATTCATATATTGGAAGGCTATATTCGGACATCGGAAAGGTTTCGAGTGATTCTGGTATTTTTCGGAGAACCAGGGAGTTACGGGAATTCACCGGGGGAAGTATTGGGCCTTATTGGGCTTTAGTGAAAAGGAGAGAAGGGCCACAAGGGGAGGCAGCGCGCCCCCCATGGGCTGGTCCGAATTGGACTAGGAGGGGGCGGCGCCCCCCTCTTTCCTTCTCCCTCTCCCTCTCCTTCCTTCTCCTACTTGACTAGGAAAGGGGGAAACCTACTCCTACTAGGAGTAGGAATCCCCCCTTTGGGCGCTCCCCTTGATGCCGGCCCTCCTACTCCTCCCCTCCTTTACATACGGGGGAAGGGGGAACCCCATAGACACACAAGTTGATCTTTAGCCGTGTGCGGTGCCCCCCTCCACAGTTTTACACCTCGGTCATATTGTCGTAGTGCTTAGGCGAAGCCCTATGTCGGTAACTTCATCATCACCGTGAACACGCCAGCATGCTGACGGAACTCACCCTCGGTCTCAGCTGGATCAAGAGTACGAGGGATGTCACCGAGCTGAACGTGTGCAGATCGCGGAGGTGCCGTGCGTTCGGTACTTGATTGGTTGGATCGCGAAGACGTTCGACTACATCAACCGCGTTACTTAGCGCTTCGCTTTCGGTCTACGAGGGTACGTAGACACACTCTCCCCTCTCGTTGCTATGCATCTCCTAGATAGATCTTCCGTGATCGTAGGAGATTTTTTGAAATACTGCATTCACCAACATTTACTTTTGTGATGAAGTTGCTAGAATTGCTAAACCCGATGAAAAAAAATAAACATAGACCTGTTGTTGGCATGCCTATTGTCTTAGTTAAAATAGGAGATCATTGTTATCATGGTTTATGCGACATAGGTGCTAGCTTGAGTGCTATTCCTTTTACCTTATATCAAGAAATTATGAATGATATAACACCTGCTAAAATAGAAGACATAGATGTTACTATTAAACTTGCTAATAGAAACACCATCACACCACTTGGGATTGTTAGAGATGTCGAAGTCTTTTGTGGGAAGATAAAATATCCTACTAATTTTCTTGTTCTTGGTTCCCCACAGGATGGGGTACTACCGTTGGGGTTGCAACTCGGGGTTACTCAGAAGCAGAGCAGGAACATGGGAGCAGCAGTAGAACTGCTACAACGGTACTACCGCCCACCTGAGTGGTACTACCGCTTATAGGCAGTAGTGTTGCTCTCAACTGCCGCTTCACTTCCACCGAGAGTGCATCGAGACCTAGAGGGAGCGGCGGTGCAGTGGTAGTAGCAGGCGGTACTACCGCTTACAAGCAGTACTACTGCTTCTGTAACACCCTCGATGCGACTATATCTCCCACGTGTCGAGGCACGAATTAGAGGCATAATCGCATTGAAGGCATATGTCGCAAGTCAGGCAATCATCACAAACATCCCATGTAATATAGATAATAAAAAGGGATAACATAGTTGGCTTACACTCGCCACGTCAATCAAGTACATAAATAACATTACATCATCCAAACACTCATGGCTCGACTACGACACCAAAATAAAAGATAACCCAACATGCGACACGGTCCCGATCACCCCCAACTGGGCACCACTACTGATCATCAGGAAAGGAAACATAATAATGCTGAGAGTCCTCGTCAAACTCCCACTTGAGCTCGAGCACGTCACCTGGAGCGGAATCATCAGGCCCTGCATCTGGTGTAATAGTAATCTGTGAGCCACAGGGACTCAACAATCTCGCACCCTCGCGATCAAGACTATTTAAGCTTATAGGTAAGGCAAGGTAAATATATATGTGGAGCTGCAGCAAGCGACTAGCATATATGGTGGATAACTTATTTGCAAAAGAGAGCGAGAAGAGGAGGCAAAGCGCGAGCGAGAAACTAGAGAGCAACCTGCGCAAGCATTACTCCAACACCGTGTCCACTTCCCGGACTCCGCCGAGAAGAGGCCATCACGGTAACACACTCAGTTGATTCATTTTAATTAAATTAAGGTTCAAGTTATCTACAACCAGACATTAACAAATTCCCATCTTCCCATAACCGCGGGCACGGCTTTCGAAAGTTCAAATCCCTGCAGGGGAGTCCCAACTTAGCCCATGACAAGCTCTCACGGTCAACGAAGGAATAGACCTCCTCCCGAGACGTTTCGATCAGACTTGGTATCTCGGTTCTTCAAGACACTTCGACAGGTTAAAACAAGACCAGCAACACCGCCCGAATGTGCCGACAAATCCCGATAGGAGCTGCACATATCTCTTTCTCAGGGCACACTCAGATTGTCTTAGGTACGGGTAGGCCAGCCCAGAGTTGCCCTTGGTGGCCACCGGCAGCTGACAGGTGGACCAACACTCAGAGGAGCACTGGCCCGGGGGGGTTTAAAATAAGATGACCCTCGGGCTCCGGAAACCCAAGGGAAAAAGAGGCTAGGTGGCAAAAGGTAAGACCAAGGTTGGGCATTGCTGGAAAAGCTTTAATCAAGGCGAACTATCAAGGAGTTCCCATTATAACCCAACCGCGTAAGGAACGCAAAATCCAGGAACATAACACCGATATGACGGAAACTAGGGCGGCAAGAGTGGAACAAAACACTAGGCGAGAGGCCGAGCCTTCCGCCCTTTACCAAGTATATAGATGCATTAAGATAACATAGCAATATAATGATATCCCAACAAGTAAATAAATGTTCCAACAAGGAACGGCCTCCAATCTTCACCTGCAACTAGCAACGCTATAAGAGGGGCTGAGCAAAGCGGTAACATAGCCAATCAACGGTTTGCTAGGACAAGGTGGGTTAGAGGTTTGACATGGCAATTTGGGAGGCTTGAAAGCAAGTGGTAGGCATCGTAGCATTGGCATAGCAAAAGAGCGAGCAATCTAGCATAGCAAAGATAGTAGTGATTTCGAGGGTATGATCATCTTGCCTGCACAGTTGTCAGAGTTGACTGGATTCTCGAAAGCAAACTCAACGGGCTCCTCATTAGCGAACTCGTCTCCCGGCTCTACCCAAACAATACAAACAAGCAACAAGGACACAATCAACCACGTGCAAGGATCAAACAATATGATGCAAAGATGGTATGCTATGCGGGATGCGATGCGGGATGCATATGCAAGATGTGATAGGGAATGCATGAACCTGGCCTCAATATGGAAATCCAAGTGTGCCACTGGAAAGATGAGATGAAATCTCTTGAAAACGATATAAAGAACGCCGGAATCGGAGTTACGGTTTGGAAATGGCAAGCGATTCAAGAATGACACCGGTCTGCGATTTACAGCAAGTAGCCATCTAAATGCAATGAGATGAACATGCTACAGCACTCAAACATGACAACAAAATACATGGCAGGAATGCATTCAAGATGCTTAACGAAAGTCTAGCACTAAGCCACGGCCAATTCATCCATTAACAGGTTCAAACAAGCATGGCAAAAATGCATATGGTAAATAGATTTCAGACTTAGTGAAATTAACACTTGTCTGGAATTTCAGATCAGGTAGCCCTCTTCGGAGCAACAAAACTACATGCTACAGGACCTGAACATGGCAAAGTAAAGTATGGCATGGAGCTACTCAAAGAGCTTAACAAAAGTCCCTTAGTGACCTTGAGCCAAAAGGGATCAGAAAATACAATTGCAAGCATGTGAACATAGCAAAAACATAATCAGTTTTCAGACTTTGTGAAAACTGGCACATGCTGAAACATAACTCAAGTAGGCATATTTACGAGCTCGATGCACTCACTACGGAGCAAGTCGTGACAAACTAAGCATGCATCAATATAGAACACACAAAATTCAAGCTAGACATGGCAAGAACAATAACATAGCATGCACGGATCAACTACAACATCATCGGCAAAATTGTAAACAAGTTGACAATCTGCCCAGATACACAAAGTAGCAAAAGTAGAGCTCGATTGACTCAAGCTAGGTTGCTCCATA
The DNA here is from genome assembly GCF_018294505.1 of Triticum aestivum. NCBI lineage: Eukaryota > Viridiplantae > Streptophyta > Magnoliopsida > Poales > Poaceae > Triticum > Triticum aestivum. Next base: position 466,717,597 of record NC_057812.1, on the reverse strand, counting down.
ATTACAAACAAAGGCATGGATGGATAGAGCACTACAAGGTTAACAAAACATCCTTACTGATCATCCTCAACAGAGGCACGGATCACTAGGAATCAACATGAACATATGACAACATGAGATAAACAGCTCAAGGACTTAGTGGAAATGCAGTCCCTGAAAACAGAATTACCAAGTGCACCACTTCGCAAGCTTGCACTAGTCACCACACACATCACAAAAATACATGGGTTGCACCTCTGGAAAGATGGCAAAACCCTTAACAAACATATGTAGAGCATCAGGGCATATCATGCACACATTAGTCATGGCAAAAATGACAAATGTCTAAATGAAGTAGCAGATCTGACAATTATCTCAAGTAGCCCTCTTCTAACAGCATTTCGGGCATCCAGATGAACTTAAATGGAAATGATGCAATGGAACGAAATGATGTACTCTCTGAGATGACCATTTTGATATGCTATATGCATGAATCGGAGCTACGGATGCAAAGTTACGAGGCTATGAACATGAGCACTTGGACTAGAAAATTCCGGGGACTTAGAAAAAAAAACACCACCAGATCTAGGGTTTCAGTGGCACGCGAATCGAGGTGGCTCCGGCGAGGACTGTAGCTCCGGCGAGGTCGGCTCGTCGGCGGGGAGAAGAAAGGGAGGCGAGGTCGGGCTCTCCCCGGCCGGTGCTGACGGCGGCGGCGGGCTTCGAGGAGCGGCGGGGCGGCGACGACCGCGGTGGCTGGAGCGGGCGGAGGGGAGCTCTGGTCGCCGGTGTTGGCGAGGGAGGCGACGATGCGGCGGCGGGGAGCAGGGAGGCGCGGGGCGGCGGATGGGCCTCGGGGGCCCGATCTGGGCCTCCCGGGCCGGCGGCAGCGACAAAGTAGGGCGGTGGCGCGGACCAGTGAGAAGGCGACACGTGGCGGCGGCGGGGTCGATCCGGACGTGCCCGGCCCGCGGGAAATTGTCCGGCGGCGCGTGGAGACGACGGAGACTAGGGTTTCGGGGAGGGGATCCGAGATTTGGAATGGGGGTTCTTTAAATAGGCATAGAGGGGGTTAGGAGAGTCCAAATGAGGTGCGGTTTTCGGCCACGCGATCGTGATCGAACGCTCTAGATGATGGAGCAGGTTTTGGTGGGTTTTGGGCCAAATTGGAAGGGTGTTGAGCTACAACACACACGAGGCCTTTTCAGTCCCTCGGTTAACCGTTGGAGTATCAAACGAAGTCCAAATGGTACGAAACTTGACAGGCGGTCTACCGGTAGTAAACCAAGGCCGCTTGGCAAGTCTCGGTCCAATCCGGAAATGTTTAATCCCCTCACACGAAAGAAAGCTAGAAATGACCACCGGAGGAGAACGAAGCGCCGGAATGCAAAACAGACAACGGGAAAAATGCTCGAATGCATGAGACAAACACGTATGCAAATGCAATGCACATGATGACATGATATGAGATGCATGATAACGACAACAACACATGGAGACAAAAACCCGAACCCGAGAAAATAAAATAACTTAACGCCGAAAACGACAAGAGTTGGAGTACAAATTGGGAAAGTTACATCCGGGGTGTTACAGCTTCGCACTACCGTTGCACTTCCATGCAAACCCGACATGAAAGCCGAGTTCCCAGAAGCAGCAGTAGTAGCCGCGACACAGGGCAGCGGTACTACCACTTACTAGAGCGGTACTACCGCTTGAGGCCTCCGGCTCACAAGCATAGCAACATATGTCTACAAGAAAACCAGAACTGCCAAAACTTCTGCAAATGAGCTCCAAAATGAGCAAACTCAAGTTTGTTGGATAGATGACGACTAGTACTATCCAAACAGCCAAAGGTATAGAGATGAGAAACCTCTATGAATGAAGAACCGGCAAAAACCCCAACATCGAAAACATCAGAGAAGATGCATGTGAACTCCGTTTTCGATGAACTCGAGCTTGTCATGAGGATGACCAAAAGCTCTAAAACTCACAAAGCGAAACACCAAACAAGAACCAAGAAGGATGATGCAAGTATTCAATGGTTTTAGCTATCTACGAATGATATGATCAAGCTACTAACATGAGAGCCCCCCTTGATAGTACAGCAATCGATCATATAACCCGGTCTCCCAACTACCACCGTGAGACCGGTAAAATATAAAACCTATCAAGGGCAAACCTTCGCCTTGCACATAGCCCACTTGAGCTAGATGATGAAAATCTTGACTTCCTCAAGTTGGACCACCTTCCTTGATTGTGTTGGCTCGATGAAGACTAGTTGATAGCTCCCCCATACTCCACTATGGGTGAGCCACTCTTCGACACATCTTCACAAGTCCATTGACACCACAATGGATGGCAAGCTTCAAGCATGATCTCTTTGTGATGCTCCACTTGAACTTGCACACCCCAAACTTGATGACGATCACCACTTGATGTCATCCTTGTTGGGTTGTATGATATCTTACTCTTGACGCAAGCCCATGGAAACACATCAAACCCCACAAAGAACTCTCACATAGACCATGGGTTAGTACACAAAGCGTAATGGACAATGATTACCATATCATGGGATCACTTGATCCCTTTCGGTACATCTTCTACGCTTTGCGTGTTGATCACCTAGATTCACACTTTAACTTAGTCTCGATCAACCTTGTATCATGACTTCTACATGACCAATCTTTGGATAATTCCTTGAATATCACTTTGGTCAACTCATAAACTCCTTGAAACCAACACATGGACTTCAAGAAATGCCTATAGACAAATCCTTCAAATATAACTCAAGGCAACCATTAGTCCATAGAGAATGTCATCAATTACCAAAACCACACATGGGGGCACCACAAGTTCTTTCACTCACATTGTCTTACAGCCCAAAAAGGATGGTGCGTCCGAGCTCAACCACTTTAGGCCAATCGGCCTAATTCACTGCATGGCGAAGTTGATCTCTAAGGTGCTGGCGCTCCGGCTATCATCTGCCCTTAGCGGAGTGATCTCTCCAACGCAAATAACTTTTCGGAAGGGGAAGTGCATTCACAACAGTTTTCAGTATGTTCAGGGTTGTGTCCGGATGCTTCATATAGAGAAAAGGCAAAGCTTTGTTCTTCAAACTGGATTTTTACCGGAAAAACCGAACTGGCGAAGAAAACCGGCGGCGGCGGCGAACTCCGGCAAGCGGCGCAGGTGGCGGCGCAGCACGACGGCGGGGCGGCGGCAGCAGCGCGGTGGCAGCAGCAGCGCGCAGCGGCGGCGCTAGGGCGGCGGCGGCTTAGGGTTTTGGGCGAGGCGCTGGGCTGCTGGGGTCGGGCCTCCCGGCTTATAAAGGCCGGCCAGGCCAGGAGTCCTAAGCGGACACGGCCCGGTTAGGTCGGTTACTTTTTTAAAAAAATAACTCTGCGCAGATAAACGAAGAAAAGAAATACTAAACGAACTCCAAAAATCCTGAAATAAGTTTTCCCCGTCCTCTAAAAATACGCCGGACAAGGTGAACATTTGTTGGGCCTCTAATGCAATTTTGAAAAACACATATTTTCCTAATTCAAATAAAATAGCAATAAAACCCCAAATAAAAATACAAATTGTTTTTAATATTTTTCCTCCAACATTTCATTTATTTTGGAGAAGTCATATTATCTCCTCTCATATAATTTTAATATGAAATATTTTTGGGGAAGAAAAATAATTAAAACCAAAGTGATCCTTGTTTCAATATTTGATAAAACTCAAATATGAGAACGAGGGAAAATCCCCAACTCTCTCCGAGGGTCCTTGAGTTGCTTAGGATTTCGAGGATCACAAGAACGAAATGCAATAAAATATGATATGCATGGATGACCTATGTATAACATTCCAAATTGAAAATTTGGGATGTTACATTGAATTATCGGTTTAGTTTGGCCTACTAGATTGATCTTTCTTGCAATGGGATAAGTGCTTAGCTTTGGGTTCAATCTTGCGGTGTCCTTTCCCATTGACAGTAGGGGCAGCAAGGCACGTATTGTATTGTTGCCATCGAGGATAAAATGATAGGGTTTATATCATATTGCTTGAGTTTATCCTTCTACATCATGTCATCTTGTTTAAAGCGTTACTCTGTTCTTATGAACTTAGTACTCTAAATGTATGCTGGATAGCGGTCGATGTGTGGAGTAATAGTAGTAGATGAGAATCGTTTCGATCTACTTGACACAGATGTGATGCCTATATTCATCATCATTGCCTTAGATATCTTCATAACTATGCACTTTTCTATCAATTGCTCGGCAGTAATTTGTTCACCCACCGTAATACATGCTATCATGAGAGAAGCCACTGGTGAAACCTATGGCCCTGGGTCTCTTTCTTATTATATTGCATCTCTTTTATTATCGCATCTCGTTTACTATTTTGCAATCTTTATTTTCCAATCTATATAGCAAAATACCAAAAATATTTATCTTACTATCTCTATCAGATCTTACAACCCCTTTATCGCGTTGGTTGCGAGGTTCTTGATTGTTTGTGCAGGTACTAGGTGACTTGTGTGTTGTCTCCTACTGGATTGATACCTTGGTTCTCAAAAACTAAGGGAAATACTTATGCTACTTTGCTGCATCACCCTTTCCTCTTCAAGGGAAAACCAACACATGCTCAAGAGGTAGCAATCTCCTAGACAGATCTTGCGTGATCGTAGGAATTCTTTTTGAAATATTGTGTTCCCCAACAGTGGTATCAGAGCCAGGTCTATGCGTAGATGTTATATGCATGAATAGAACACAAAGAGTTGTGGGCGATAATAGTCATACTGCTTACCAGCATGTCATACTTTAATTTGACAGTATTGTTGGATGAAGCAGCCCAGACCGACATTACATGACCGCGTTCATGAGACTGGTTCTACCGACGTGCTTCGCACACAGGTGGCTAGTGGGTGTCTGTTTCTCCAACTTTAGTTGAATCAAGTGTGACTACGCCCGGTCCTTGTTGAAGGTTAAAACAACACACTTGAAAAAAAATCGTTGTGGTTTTGATGCGTAGGTAAAAATGGTTCTTGCTAGAAGCCCGTCGCAGCCATGTAAAACTTGCAACAACAAAGTAGAGGATGTCTAACTTGTTTTTGCAGGGCATGTTGTGATGTGATATGGTCAAGATGTGATGAGATATAAATTGTTGTATGAGATGATCATGTTTTGTTAAAGTTATCGGCAACTAGCAGGAGCCTTATGGTTGTCTCTTTATTGCATAAGATGCAAGCGCCATATAATAGCTTTACTTTTTCGCTATGCGATAGCAATAGTTGCAAAAGCAATAGTTGGCGAGACGACCATGTGACGACACGTTGATAAAGATCAAGATGGTGGAGATCATGATGTCATGCCAGTGACGATGGAGATCATGACGGTACTTTGGAGATGGAGGTCAAAGGCACAAGATGATGATGGCCATATCATGTCACATATTTTGATTGCATGTGATGTTTATCTTTTATGCATCTTATTTTGCTTACTATGACGGTAGCATTATGAGATGATCCCTTACTAAAATTTCAAGGTATAAGTGTTCTCCCTGAGTATGCACTGTTGCGACAGTTCTTCGTGCTGAGACACCACGTGATGATTGGGTGTGATAAGCTCTACATTCACATACAATGGGTGCAAGCCAGTTTTGCACATGCAGAATACTCGGGTTAAACTTGACGAGCCTAGCATATGCAGATATGGCCTCGGAACACTGAGACCAAAAGGTCGAGCGTGAATCATATAGTAGATATGATCAACATAGTGATGTTCACCATTGAAAACTACTCCATCTCACGTGATGATTGGACATGGTTTAGTTGATGGTGTCAAAATCGGCGGATCTCGGGTAGGGGGTCCCGAACTGTGCATCTAAGGCGGATGGTAACAGGAGGCAGGGGACATGATGTTTACCCAGGTTCGGGCCCTCTTGATGGAGGTAATACCCTACGTCCTGCTTGATTGTTCTTGATAATATAAGTAGTACAAGAGTTGATCTACCACGAGATCGAAGAGGCTAAACCCTAGAAGCTAGCCTATGGTATGATTGTTGTTCTCCGTCCTACGGACTAAAACCCTCCGGTTTATATAGACACGGAGGGGGCTGGGGTTACACAGAGTCGGTTACAAGGAAGGAAATTTACATATCCGTACTGCCAAGCATGCCTTCCACGCCAAGGAGAGTCCCATCCGGACACGGGACGAAGTCTTCAATCTTGTATCTTCATAGTCCAACAGTCCGGCCAAAGGATATAGTCCGGCTGTCCGGATACCCCCTAACCCAGGACTCCCTCAATCAACATAGTGATGTTCACCATTGAAAACTACTCCATCTCACGTGATGATCGGACATGGTTTAGTTGATATGGATCACGTGATCACTTAGATGATTAGAGGGATGTCTATCTAAGTGGGAGTTCTTAAGTAATATGATTAATTGAACTTAAATTTATCATGAACTTAGTCCTGATAGTATTTGCATATCTATGTTGTAGATCAATTGCTCGCGTATAGCTTCCCCATTTTATTTATGATATGTTCCTAGAGAAAACTAGGTTGAAAGATGTTAGTAGCAATGATGTGGACTAGCTCCGTAATCTGAGGATTATCCTCATTACTGCACAGAAGAATTATGTCCTTGATGCACCGCTAAGTGACAGACCTATTGCAGGAGCAGATGCAGACGTTATGAACATTTGGCAAGCTCGATATGATGATTACTTGATAGTTTTGTGCGCCATGCTTTACGGCTTAGAACCGGGACTTCAAAAACGTGTTGAATGCCACAGAGCATATAAGATGTTCCAAGAGTTGAAATTAGTATTTCAGACTCATGCCAGTGTCGAGAGGTATGAGACCTCTGACAGTACTTTGCCTACAAGATGGAGGAGAATAGCTCAGCCAGTGAGCATGTGCTCAGATTGTCTGAGTACTACAATTGCTTGAATCAAGTGGGAGTTAATCTTCCAGATAAGATAGTGATTGACAGAGTTCTCTAGTCACCATCACCAAGTTATTGGAACTTAGTGATGAACTATAATATGCAAGGGATGACGTAAAACGATTCCCGAGCTCTTCGCGATGCTGAAATTGGCGAAGGTAGAAATCAAGAAAAGCATCAAGTGTTGATGGTTGACAAGACCACTAGTTTCAAGTAAAAGGGCAAGGGAAAGAAAGGGAACTTCAAGAAGAATGGCAAGCAAGTTGCCACTCCCATGAAGAAGCCCAAAGCTAGACCCAAGCCTGAAACTGAGTGCTTCTACTGCAAAGGAAATGGTCACTAGAAACGGAACTGCCCCAAATACTTGGTGGATAAGAAGAATGGCAAAGTGAACAAAAGTATATATGATATACATGTTATTGATGTGTACTTTACTAGTGTTCATAGTAGCCCCTAGGTATTTGATATTGGTTCAGTTGCTATGATTAGTAACTTGAAACAGGAGTTACAAAATGAACATAGACTAGTTGAGGGCGAGGTGACAGTGTGTGTTGGAAGTAATTCCAAGGTTGATAAGATCACCATCGCACACTCCCTTTACCTTCGGGATTAGTGTTGAACCTAAAATAAATGTTATTTGGTGTTTGCGTTAAGCATAATATGATTGGATCATGTTTATTGCAATACGGTTATTCATTTAAGTCAAAGAATATTTGTTATTCTGTTTACATGAATAAAACCTTCTGTGGTCATACACCCAAGGTGAATGGTTTATTGAATCTCGATCGTAGTAATACACATATTCATAATATTGATGCCAAAAGATGAAAAGTTGATAATGATAGTGCAACATACTAGTGGCAATGCTGTTTAGGTCATATTGGTGTAAAGCGCATGAAGAAACTCCATACGAAAGGACTTTTGGAATCACTTGATTATGAATCATTTGATGCTTGCAAACCATGCCTCACGGGCAAGATGACTAAGACTCCGTTCTCCGGAACAATGGAGCGAACCACTGACTTATTGTAAATAATACATACTAATGTATGCGGTCTAATGAGTGTTGAGGATCGCATCAGGTATCGTTATTTTCTGACCTTCACAGATGATTTAAGCATATATGGGTATATCTACTTAATGAAACACAAGTCTGAAACATTTGAAAAGTTCAAAGAAATTCAGAGCGAAGTTAAGAATCATCGTAACAAGAAAATAAAGTTTTTACGATCTGATCGTGGAGGCAAATATTTGAGTTACAAGTTCGGCCTTCATTTAAAAACAATGTGGAATAAGTTTCGCAACTCATGCCACCTGGAACACCACGGAGTAATGGTGTGTCCGAATGTCGTAACCGTACTTTATTAGATATGGTGCGATCTATGATGCCTCTTACCGATTTACCACTATCGTTTTGGGTTATGCATTAGAGACAGTTGCATTCACGTTAAATGGGGCACCGTCTAAAAATCCGTTACGAGGACACCATATGAACTGTGGTTTAGCAAGAAACCTAAGCTGTCGTTTCTTAAAGTTTGGGGTTGCGATGCTTATGTGAAAAAGTTTCATCCTAATAAGCTCAAACCCAAATCGGAGAAGTGCGTCTTCATAGGATACCCAAAAGAAATTGTTGGGTACACCTTCTATCACAGATCCGAAGGCAAGATCTTCGTTGCTAAGAGTCGATCCTTTCTAGAGAAGGAATTTCTCTCAAAAGAAGTGAGTGGGAGGAAAGTAGAACTTGATGAGATAATTGTACCTTCTCTTGAATTGGAAATTAGCTCATCACTGAAATTAGTTCCAGTGATGCCTATACCAATTAGTGAGGAAGTTAATGATGATGATCATGAAACTTCAGATCAAGTTACTACCGAACCTCGTAGGTCAACCACAGTACGTTCCGCACCAGAGTGGTACGGTAATCCTGTTCTGGAAGTCATGTTACTAGACCATGACAAACCTATGAACTATGTGGAAGCGATGATGAGCCTAGATTCCGTGAAATGGCTTGAGGCCATGAAATCTGAGATGGGATCCATGTATGAGAACAAAGTATGGACTTTGATTGACTTGCCCGATGATCAATGAGCCATAGATAATAAATGGATCTTCAAGAGGAAGATGGACGCTGATGGTAGTGTTACTATCTACAAAGCTCGACTTGTCGCAAAAAAGTTTTTCGACAAGTTCAAGGTGTTGACTACGATGAGATTTTCTCACTCGTAGCGATGCTTAAGTCTCTCCAAATCATGTTAGCAGTTGCCGCATTTTATGATCGTGAAATTTGGCAAATGGATGTCAAAACTGCATTCCTTAATGGATTTATTAAAGAAGAGTTGCATATGATGCAACCAGAAGGTTTTGTCGATCCAAAAGGTGCTAACAAAGTGAGCAAGCTCCAGCGATCCATTTATGAACTAATGCAAGCCTCTCGGAGTAGGAATATACGCTTTGATAGTGTGATGAAAGCATATGGTTTTATTCAGACTTTTGGAGAAGCATGTATTTACAAAAAAGTGAGTGGGAGCACTACAGCCTTTCTGATAAGTATATGTGAATGACATATTGTTGATCGGAAATGATGTAGAATTTTTTGGAAAGCATAAAGGAGTTTTTCAAAGAAAGACCTCGGTGAAACTGCTTACATATTGAACATCAAGATCTATAGAGATAGATCAAGACGCTTGATAAGATTTTTTAATGAGAACATACCTTGACAAGATTTTGAAGTAGTTCAAAATGGAACAGTCAAAGAAGGAGTTCTTGCCTGTGTTGCAAGGTGTGAAGTTGAGTAAGACTCAAAACCCGACCACGGCAAAAAATAGAAAGAGAATGAAAGTCATTCCCTATGCCTCATTCATAGGTTCTATAAAGTATGCTATGCTGTGTACCAGACCTATTGTGTACCTCACCATGAGTTTGGCAAGAGGGTACAATAGTGATTCATGAGTGGATCACTAGACAACGGTCAAAATAGTGAAATAAGGAAATATTTCTTGGTTATGGAGGTAATAAAGAGTTCATCGTAAAGAGTTACGTCGATGCAAGCTTTTACACCGATCCGGATGACTCTGAGTCTCAATCTGGATACATATTTAAAGTGGGAGCAATTAGCTAGAGTAGCTCCAAGCAGAGCATTGTAGACATAGAAAATTTGCGAAATACATACGGCTCTGAATGTGGCAGACCCGTTGACTAAACTTCTCTCACAAGCAAAACATGATCACTCTTTGGGTGTTAATCACATAGCGATGTGAACTAGATTATTGACTCTAGTAAACCCTTTGGGTATTAGTCACATAGAGATGTGAACTATTCACATAAAGATGTGAATTATTGGTGTTAAATCACATGACGGTGTGAACTAGATTATTGACTCTAGTGCAAGTGGGAGACTGAAGGAAATATGCCCTAGAGGCAATAATAAAGTTGTTATTTATATTTCCTTATATCATGATAAATGTTTATTATTCATCCTAGAATTGTATTAACCAGAAACTTGATACATGTGTGAATACATAGACGAAACAAAGTGTCGCTAGTATGCCTCTACTTGACTAGCTCGTAAAGATGGTTAAGTTTCCTAGCCATAGACATGTGTTGTCATTTGATGAACGAGATCACATCATTAGAGAATGATGTGATGGACAAGACCCATTCGTTAGCTTAGCATTATAATCGTTACGGCTTTATTGCTATTGCTTTCTTCATGACATATACATATTCCTTTGACTATGAGATTATGCAACTCCCGAATACCGGAGGAACACTTTCTGTGCTATCAAATGTCACAACATAATTGGGTGATTATAAATAGGCTCTATAGTGTCTCCGATGGTGTTTGTTGAGTTGGCATAGATCGAGATTAGGATTTGTCACTCCGAGTATCGGAGAGGTATCTCTGGGCCCTCTCGGTAATGCACATCACTATAAGCCTTGCAAGCAATGTGACTAATGAGTTAGTTGCGGGATGATGCATTACGAAATGAGTAAAGAGACTTGCCGGTAACGAGATTGAACTAGGTATGATGATACCGACGATCGAATCTCGGGCAAGTAACATACCGACGATAAAGGGAACAACGTATGTTGTTATGCGGTTTGACCGATAAAGATCTTCGTAGAATATGTACGAGCCAATATGAGCATCCAGTTTCCGCTATTGGTTATTGTTCGGAGATGTGTCTCAGTCATGTCTACATAGTTCTCGAACCCATAGGGTCCGCACACTTAACGTTCGATGACGATTTGTATTATGAGTTATGTGATTTGATGACCGAAGTTTATTCGGAGTCCCGGATGAGATCACAGACATGACGAGGAGTCTCGAAATGGTTGATAGGTAAAGATTCATATATTGGAAGGCTATATTCGGACATCAGAAAGGTTTCGAGTGATTCGGGTATTTTTCGGAGAACCAGGGAGTTACGGGAATTCACCGGGGGAAGTATTGGGCCTTATTGGGCTTTAGTGAAAAGGAGAGAAGGGCCACAAGGGGAGGCAGCGCGCCCCCCATGGGCTGGTCCGAATTGGACTAGGAGGGGGCGGCGCCCCCCTCTTTCCTTCTCCCTCTCCCTCTCCTTCCTTCTCCTACTTGACTAGGAAAGGGGGAAACCTACTCCTACTAGGAGTAGGAATCCCCCCCTTTGGGCGCTCCCCTTGATGCCGGCCCTCCTCCTCCTCCCCTCCTTTATATACGGGGGAAGGGGGAACCCCATAGACACACAAGTTGATCTTTAGCCGTGTGCGGTGCCCCCCTCCACAGTTTTACACCTCGGTCATATTGTCGTAGTGCTTAGGCGAAGCCCTATGTCGGTAACTTCATCATCACCGTGAACACGCCATCATGCTGACGGAACAAACCCTCGGTCTCAGCTGGATCAAGAGTACGAGGGATGTCACCGAGCTGAACGTGTGCAGATCGCGGAGGTGCCGTGCGTTATCTACAACCGGACATTAACAAATTCCCATCTGCCCATAACCGCGGGCACGGCTTTCGAAAGTTCAAATCCCTGCAGGGGAGTCCCAACTTAGCCCATGACAAGCTCTCACGGTCAACGAAGGAATAGACCTCCTCCTGAGACGTTTCGATCAGACTTGGTATCTCGGTTCTTCAAGACACTTCGACAGGTTAAAACAAGACCAGCAACACCGCCCGAATGTGCCGACAAATCCCGATAGGAGTTGCACATATCTCTTTCTCAGGGCACACTCAGATTGTCTTAGGTACGGGTAGGCCAGCCCAGAGTTGCCCTTGGTGGCCACCGGCAGCTGACAGGTGGACCAACACTCAGAGGAGCACTGGCCCGGGGGGGTTTAAAATAAGATGACCCTCGGGCTCCGGAAACCCAAGGGAAAAAGAGGCGAGCTGGCAAAAGGTAAGACCAAGGTTGGGCATTGCTGGAAAAGCTTTAATCAAGGCGAACTATCAAGGAGTTCCCATTATAACCCAACCGCGTAAGGAACGCAAAATCCAGGAACATAACACCGATATGATGGAAACTAGGGCGGCAAGAGTGGAACAAAACACTAGGCGAGAGGCCGAGCCTTCCGCCCTTTACCAAGTATATAGATGCATTAAGATAACATAGCAATATAATGATATCCCAACAAGTAAATAAATGTTCCAACAAGGAACGGCCTCCAATCTTCACCTGCAACTAGCAACGCTATAAGAGGGGCTGAGCAAAGCGGTAACATAGCCAATCAACGGTTTGCTAGGACAAGGTGGGTTAGAGGTTTGACATGGCAATTTGGGAGGCTTGAAAGCAAGTGGTAGGCATCGTAGCATTGGCATAGCAAAAGAGCGAGCAATCTAGCATAGCAAAGATAGTAGTGATTTCGAGGGTATGATCATCTTGCCTGCACAGTTGTCAGAGTTGACTGGATTCTCGAAAGCAAACTCAACGGGCTCCTCATTAGCGAACTCGTCTCCCGGCTCTACCCAAACAATACAAACAAGCAACAAGGACACAATCAACCACGTGCAAGGATCAAACAATATGATGCAAAGATGGTATGCTACGCGGGTGCGATGCGGGATGCATATGCAAGATGTGATAGGGAATGCATGAACCTGGCCTCAATATGGAAATCCAAGTGTGCCACTGGAAAGATGAGATGAAATCTCTTGAAAACGATATAAAGAACGCCGGAATCGGAGTTACGGTTTGGAAATGGCAAGCGATTCAAGAATGACACCGGTCTGCGATTTACAGCAAGTAGCCATCTAAATGCAATGAGATGAACATGCTACAGCACTCAAACATGACAACAAAATACATGGCAGGAATGCATTCAAGATGCTTAACGAAAGTCTAGCACTAAGCCACGGCCAATTCATCCATTAACAGGTTCAAACAAGCATGGCAAAAATGCATATGGTAAATAGATTTCAGACTTAGTGAAATTAACACTTGTCTGGAATTTCAGATCAGGTAGCCCTCTTCGGAGCAACAAAACTACATGCTACAGGACCTGAACATGGCAAAGTAAAGTATGGCATGGAGCTACTCAAAGAGCTTAACAAAAGTCCCTTAGTGACCTTGAGCCAAAAGGGATCAGAAAATACAATTGCAAGCATGTGAACATAGCAAAAACATAATCAGTTTTCAGACTTTGTGAAAACTGGCACATGCTAAAACATAACTCAAGTAGGCATATTTACGAGCTCGATGCACTCACTACGGAGCAAGTCGTGACAAACTAAGCATGCATCAATATAGAACACACAAAATTCAAGCTAGACATGGCAAGAACAATAACATAGCATGCACGGATCAACTACAACATCATCGGCAAAATTGTAAACAAGTTGACAATCTGCCCAGATACACAAAGTAGCAAAAGTAGAGCTCGATTGACTCAAGCTAGGTTGCTCCATAATTACAAACAAAGGCATGGATGGATAGAGCACTACAAGGTTAACAAAACATCCTTACTGATCATCCTCAAAAGAGGCACGGATCACTAGGAATCAACATGAACATATGACAACATGAGATAAACAGCTCAAGGACTTAGTGGAAATGCAGTCCCTGAAAACAGAATTACCAAGTGCACCACTTCGCAAGCTTGCACTAGTCACCACACACATCACAAAAATACATGGGTTGCACCTCTGGAAAGATGGCAAAACCCTTAACAAACATATGTAGAGCATCAGGGCATATCATGCACACATTAGTCATGGCAAAAATGACAAATGTCTAAATGAAGTAGCAGATCTGACAATTATCTCAAGTAGCCCTCTTCTAACAGCATTTCGGGCATCCAGATGAACTTAAATGGAAATGATGCAATGGAACGAAATGATGTACTCTCTGAGATGACCATTTTGATATGCTATATGCATGAATCGGAGCTACGGATGCAAAGTTACGAGGCTATGAACATGAGCACTTGGACTAGAAAATTCCGGGGACTTAGAAAAAAAACACCACCAGATCTAGGGTTTCAGTGGCACGCGAACCGAGGTGGCTCCGGCGAGGACTGTAGCTCCGGCGAGGTCGGCTCGTCGGCGGGGAGAAGAAAGGGAGGCGAGGTTGGGCTCTCCCCGGCCGTTGCTGACGGCGGCGGCGGGCTTCGAGGAGCGGCGGGGCGGCGACGACCGCGGTGGCTGGAGCGGGCGGAGGGGAGCTCTGGTCGCCGGCGTTGGCGAGGGAGGCGGCGATGCGGCGGCGGGGAGCAGGGAGGCGCGGGGCGGCGGATGGGCCTCGGGGGCCCGATCTGGGCCTCCCGGGCCGGCGGCGGCGACGAAGTAGGGCGGCGGCGCGGACCAGTGAGAAGGCGACACGTGGCGGCGGCGGGGTCGATCCGGACGTGCCCGGCCCGCGGGAAACTGTCCGGCGGCGCGTGGAGACGACGGAGACTAGGGTTTCGGGGAGGGGATCCGAGATTTGGAATGTGGGTTCTTTAAATAGGCATAGAGGGGGCTAGGAGAGTCCAAATGAGGTGCGGTTTTCGGCCACGCGATCGTGATCGAACGCTCTAGATGATGGAGCAGGTTTTGGTGGGTTTTGGGCCAAATTGGAAGGGTGTTGAGCTGCAACACACACGAGGCCTTTTCGGTCCCTCGGTTAACCGTTGGAGTATCAAACGAAGTCCAAATGGTACGAAACTTGACAGGTGGTCTACCGGTAGTAAACCAAGGCCGCTTGGCAAGTCTCGGTCCAATCCGGAAATGTTTAATCCCCTCACACGAAAGAAAGCTAGAAATGACCACCGGAGGAGAACGAAGCGCCGGAATGCAAAACGGACAACGGGAAAAATGCTCGAATGCATGAGACAAACACGTATGCAAATGCAATGCACATGATGACATGATATGAGATGCATGATAACGACAACAACACATGGAGACAAAAACCCGAACCCGAGAAAATAAAATAACTTAACGCCGAAAACGACAAGAGTTGGAGTACAAATTGGGAAAGTTACATCCGGGGTGTACAGCTTCGCACTACCATTGCACTTCCATGCAAACCCGACATGAAAGCCGAGTTCCCAGAAGCAGCAGTAGTAGCCGCGACACAGGGCAGCGGTACTACCACTTACTAGAGCGGTACTACCGCTTGAGGCCTCCGGCTCACAAGCATAGCAACATATGTCTACAAGAAAACCAGAACTGCCAAAACTTCTGCAAATGAGCTCCAAAATGAGCAAACTCAAGTTTGTTGGATAGATGACGACTAGTACTATCCAAACAGCCAAAGGTATAGAGATGAGAAACCTCTATGAATGAAGAACCGGCAAAAACCCCAACATCGAAAACATCAGAGAAGATGCATGTGAACTCCGTTTTCGATGAACTCGAGCTTGTCATGAGGATGACCAAAAGCTCTAAAACTCACAAAGCGAAACACCAAACAAGAACCAAGAAGGATGATGCAAGTATTCAATGGTTTGAGCTATCTACGAATGATATGATCAAGCTACTAACATGAGAGCCCCCCTTGATAGTACAGCAATCGATCATATAACCCGGTCTCCCAACTACCACCGTGAGACTGGTAAAATATAAAACCTATCAAGGTCAAACCTTCGCCTTGCACATAGCCCACTTGAGCTAGATGATGAAAATCTTGACTTCCTCAAGTTGGACCACCTTCCTTGATTGTGTTGGCTCGATGAAGACTAGTTGATAGCTCCCCCATACTCCACTATGGGTGAGCCACTCTTCGACACATCTTCACAAGTCCATTGACACCACAATGGATGGCAAGCTTCAAGCATGATCTCTTTGTGATGCTCCACTTGAACTTGCACACCCCAAACTTGATGACGATCACCACTTGATGTCATCCTTGTTGGGTTGTATGATATCTTACTCTTGACTCAAGCCCATGGAAACACATCAAACCCCACAAAGAACTCTCACATAGACCATGGGTTAGTACACAAAGCGTAATGGACAATGATTACCATATCATGGGATCACTTGATCCCTTTCGGTACATCTTCTACGCTTTGCGTGTTGATCACCTAGATTCACACTTTAACTTAGTCTCGATCAACCTTGTATCATGACTTCTACATGACCAATCTTTGGATAATTCCTTGAATATCACTTTGGTCAACTCATAAACTCCTTGAAACCAACACATGGACTTCAAGAAATGCCTATAGACAAATCCTTCAAATATAACTCAAGGCAACCATTAGTCCATAGAGAATGTCATCAATTACCAAAACCACACATGGGGGCACCACAAGTTCTTTCACTCTCATTGTCTTACAGCCCAAAAAGGATGGTGAGTCCGAGCTCAACCACTTTAGGCCAATCGGCCTAATTCACTGCATGGCGAAGTTGATCTCTAAGGTGTTGGCGCTCCGGCTATCATCTGCCCTTAGCGGAGTGATCTCTCCAACGCAAATAACTTTTCGGAAGGGGAAGTGCATTCACAACAGTTTTCAGTATGTTCAGGGTTGTGTCCGGATGCTTCATATAGAGAAAAGGCAAAGCTTTGTTCTTCAAACTGGATTTTGCTCGGCCTTTGATTCCATCTCCTGGGCCTACCTGCTTGAGCTGCTGCAGCGCATGGGGCTCTCATTGAGGTGGAGAGACTAGATCTCCTTGATCCTTTCCTCGGCATCCTCCTCCTGCCTCCTCAACGGAACTCAGGGACCGGGGTTCTTTCATGCTTGCGGGCTCCGGTAGGGAGACCCCCTGTCCCCGTTGTTGTTCATCCTGGCAATTGACCCTCCGTACCGCCTGTTAGACACTGCTGCCAGCCGAGGCATCATCGCACCGCTACCAGGCCGGGAAGCTAGCATGTGCGTCAGCCTATATGCTGATGATGTTGTCATCTTTGCAAACATGGTGAAAGAGGACGTCGACACCCTGCTGGAGTTGCTGAACTTCTTCAGACAGGCGTCGGGGCTGAAGCTGAACCATGCCAAGTCCTCAGTGATTCCGACCAATTGCGGTGAGCTTCTGTTGTCGGATATGCTACACGGTTTCGGTGGCCAAATTGCAGATTTCCCCACTACCTACCTAGGGCTGCCGATCACTCCCAAAAGATTGCGTCTGGTGCATTTTCAGGTCCTCATTGACAGAATCAAAGTAAGGCTGGCAAGTTGGAAGGGCAAACTGATGTTCTTGGCGGGCCGACGCGTTTTGGTGCGTTCGGTGTTGTCCGCGCTTCCCACCTTCGTGCTCTCAGTGCTCAAGGTCCCAAAGAAAACGCTAAAGGAGGCTGACAAGACACAGCGCCGCTTCCTCTGGGCCCAGGAGGAGGCTCTGACGGGTGGCAAGTGCAAGGTAGCATGGAGCTCGGTGTGCTCGCCGATGGAGAAGGGAGGCCTCGGCGTGCTCGACCTGCATCGCTTCAGTTTGGCGCTCAGGTTGCGCTAGTTTTGGCTTGCTTGGTAGCATCCGGCGTGGCCATGGACGTCCTTTCCTCTGCCTTGCGATCAGAACAACCAGGACGTGTTCGCGAGGGCTACGAAGGTGGTGATCGGCAATGCCAGAACATCAAGTTTCTGGAAGAGCTCCTGGCTAGGTGGCGCGCCCCTATGCTCCTCCTTCCCGAGTTTGTCCAAACTTCAAACACACCATGCACAAAAACTGCACGGTGGCAGGGGCGCTCGAAAATGATCTTTGGATTAGGGACTTGTGCCACGACAACACCATCGACATCACCACAGAGTTTCTCTAGCTTTGGCGCCGAATTCAGAGCTCGGGAACCATACGCGATCAAGTGATAGAGGCAAAGGTGTCCCGTCTTTCGATGAGATGATGGATATCGCTTTGGTGGAAGTCGACTTTGACGGTCCGACTACGAACGTGCGAGGACGTCGCGCCTTAGCAATCGCTAAACCAACTCCGAGAGGTTATTGACCACGCCGGAGCACGATCAACCTGACCACGAGGGTCTGTTTCCTGCGAGCAAATGAAGAACAAGCAAGAAACTAAGATTGCAATCTGGATATTGCGAATATAAGATGAAAGCTTTATTGATCAAGGTGGGGTTCTGTGACGCCTTTGTCTGGTCGTTGAACACAAACGAAGTACGTGAAGTTGCAGCTATGGCGAACTTTTAATCTAAACAAAACCCAAAGTCTAAACGGTGCCCTAAGGGCTGTATATATGGAGGAAGAGAGGGGGAATTTCGTGGCCCTTGGTGGAGGGGTCCGAAATCACCCTATCTCTTGTTTCCCCACACATACGGACTCTAAAAATAGCCTATACTTATGTATTTCGAAATTACATGGGCCTGGCCCAATAAAAAGGTGACGCAGCACCTATAATAGCCTCGGGACGAAATTTATGACGTGGCATCTTGTATATTTCGTCCATGGCTTCATGCACCCATTATGGTGGCTTCAAAGTCCTGAAATCATCACTTGTAACTCCGTTCTTGTTCCCCTTGCGCATGGCATCATCTCCATGCTTGTTCTTGCTCCAATGTTCATCCTTCTCCAAGCTAGGCCCTTCATTTGTAAGCAAAACAAATGTATCCAATTTAGGCAGCATCATATTCTCATGAACATTAGAATCATTACCAAGAAACGAAAGTACCTGATAATTTAATTGGCGTGCGCGAGCTCTAGTAATTGGTCCCGTATATGTAGCAGTAGGGGCTGTGGGTGTAACAATGGTATTGATGTCCTCATCATCCTCCCCTTCTTGAAATGAAGTCGTCCTCGACGGAAACTCATCTTCCTCACCCAAATAAGGCTTCAAATCTGCAATGTTAAAAGTGGGACTAACCCCAAAATCTGCAGGCAGCTCAAGTTTATATGCATTATCATTTATTTTCTCTAACACCTTAAAGGGACCATCAGCACGTGGCATTAGCTTTGATTTGCGCAAATCAGGAAATCTATCCTTACGCAAATGTAACCAAACAAGATCTCCAGGTGCAAACACAACATGTTTTCTACCCTTATCTCCAGCAAGTTTATATTTAGCATTCATACGCTCAATGTTTTCCTTAGTTAACTCATGCATTTTTAAAATCAATTCAGCACGTTGTTTAGCATCAAAATTAACCTTCTCCGAAGATGGAAGAGGCAACAAATCAATAGGTGCACGAGGTAGGAAACCATACACAACTTCAAAAGGGCACATCTTAGTAGTAGAATGCAATGAACGATTATAAGCAAATTCAATATGAGGCAAGCATTCCTCCCACATTTTCTTATTATTCTTCAAAACAGCCCTAAGCATAGTAGACAACGTTCTATTGACTACTTCAGTTTGTCCATCAGTTTGGGGGTGACAAGTAGTACTAAAAAGCAGTTTAGTCCCCAACTTAGCCCATAAACATCTCCAAAAGTGGCTAAGAAATTTAGTATCACGATCTGAAACAATAGTATTTGGCACACCATGCAAGCGAATAATTTCACGAAAGAACAAATCAGCAACATTAACAGCATCATCGCTTTTATGACATGGTATAAAGTGTGCCATTTTCGAGAATCTATCCACGACAACAAATATGCTATCCCTCCCCTTCTTTGTTCGAGGTAAACCTAAAACAAAGTCCATAGATATATCCTCCCAAGGAACACTAGGTACAGGCAAAGGCATATATAAACCATGAGGATTGAGTCGTGACTTAGCTTTTTGACATGTAGTGCATCGAGCAATAAAACGCTCAACATCCCGTCTCATCTTTGGCCAAAAGAAATGTGTAGCAAGTACGTCCTCCGTCTTCTTCACGCCAAAGTGTCCCATTAATCCTCCTCCATGCGCCTCCTGCAACAACAAAAGACGAACGGAGCTAGCTGGAATGCATAGCTTGTTAGCACGAAACACAAATCCATCGTTAACAACGAACTTGTTCCACATTCTTCCTTCTTTACAATTCTGCATTACATCTTTAAAATCAGCATCATGCACATATTGATCTTTGATGGTCTCCAAACCAAATATTTTGAAGTCAAGTTGTGAAAGCATAGTATAGCGGCGAGACAATACATCAGCAATAACATTTTCTTTTCCCTTCTTGTGTTTAATGACATAAGGAAAAGTCTCAATGAATTCAACCCATTTAGCATGTCTACGATTCAGTTTAGCTTGACTTTTAATATGTTTCAAAGATTCATGATCAGAATGTATAACAAATTCTTTGGGCCATAAATAATGTTGCCATGTTTCTAAAGTCCGAACAAGAGCATATAATTCTTTATCATAAGTAGAATAATTCAGACTAGGCCCACTCAATTTTTCAGAAAAGTATGCAACAGGTTTGCCATCTTGTAATAACACACCGCCTAATCCAATTCCACTAGCATCACATTCAAGCTCAAAAGTCTTATTAAAATCAGGAAGTTGGAGTAAAGGAGCATGTGTCAACTTATCTTTCAATACCGAGAAGGCTTCTTCCTGTGCGGTACCCCAAAGAAAACGCACATCTTTCTTTGTAAGCTCATTGAGAGGTGCAGCAATGGTGCTGAAATCTCTCACAAAACGCCTATAGAACCCAGCGAGGCCAAGAAAACTCCTCACTTGTGTGACCGTTTTGGGTTGCAGCCAACTCTCAATAGCTTCAATCTTGGCTTTATCAACTTCAATTCCCTGTGGAGTAACAACATAGCCAAGAAAAGATACTTGGTCGGTGCAAAAGGTGCACTTCCCAAGGTTACCAAACAAACGTGCATCACGTAGAGCAATAAAACAGCACGTAAATGTTCAAAATGTTCTTCCAAAGATCTGCTATAAATCAATATGTCATCAAAGTAAACTACCACAAATCGTCCAATGAAAGCACGTAAAACTTCGTTCATTAATCTCATGAAAGTACTAGGTGCATTAGTTAACCCAAAAGGCATGACTAACCACTCATATAATCCAAACTTAGTTTTGAATGCTGTTTTCCATTCATCTCCCAATTTCATACGAATTTGATGGTATCCACTACGCAAATCAACTTTGGAGAATATTGTAGAGCCAATCAATTCATCAAGCATATCATCTAGCCTACGAATAGGATGACGATAACGAATAGTAATATTATTAATGCCTCTACAATCAACACACATACGTGATGTACCATCCTTTTTCGGCACTAGAATAATAGGAATAGCACAAGGACTAAGGGATTCGCGTATATAACCTTTGTCGAGAAGCTCTTGTACTTGACGCATAATCTCCTTCGTCTCCTCTGGATTGGTACGGTATGGTGCACGGTTTGGCAGTGAAGCACCGGGAATTAAGTCAATCTGATGCTCAATCCCTCGAATAGGCGGTAATCCCGGTGGCACGTCTTGTGGAAAGACGTCAGCGAACTCCTGCAAAATGTTAGTGACAGCAGGAGGCAAAGAGGAAGGCACGTCCTTGAATGAAAATAATGCCTCTTTGCACACAAAAGCATAGCAAACAGATTTGCTGAAATCTAGCTCATCAATATCAGATTTGGTGGCAAATAAACATGCACTTTTCAATTTAATTTCAGAAGCAACACTAGATGGTTTATTATTAGGCTTCATTTGTTGCTCAAATTCTTTTGCCACAATCTGATTTTCACTCTTATTTGTCTCCTGTTTTTCTTTATTAGCTCTATTAATATCATCTTTCAAAATGGAATCAGGAGTCATAGGAAGCAAAGTAATATTTTTATCCTTATGAACAAGAGTATAGTGATTGTTTCTACCATGGTGTACAGAATTTTTATCAAATTGCCATGGTCTACCAAGTAATAAGGAACATGCTTGCATAGGTACCACATCACAATCAACATAATCAGCATATGTAGAGATACTAAAATGCACACGAACAGTACGTGTTACCTTAACCTTGCCGCTGTTGTTGAACCATTGGATGTAGTAAGGATGTGGATGTGGTCTTGTGGTGAGAGAAAGCTTATCCACCATCTCCATGCTAGCCAAGTTGTTGCAGCTCCCTCCGTCTATGAAGACGCGCACAGAACGTTCCTTCACAACTCCCTTGGTATGGAACAAATTGTGCCTCTGATTTTGCTCAGCTTGTGTGATCTGCACACTCAAAACACGTTGAGCAACTAAACATTCATACATGTCAGCGTCTTCAGGAGCCATGTATTGCGTCTCATGATCAGAATCATCTCCACCATGTTCTTCACGTGTAATAAGAGCCAAAGTCTCCTCATCATAGTCACTAGCAGACTCATATCCACCATCCGCAGTAGCAATCATCACACGCGGAGATTTGCATTCTCTCGCATAATGACCTCCTCCCTTACAACGACGACAAATAATATCACTTGTGTGCCCTGTTGATGACATGGAAGAAGAAGAACGCTGTGCAGGCCCCGCAGGTGCGCTCTTGGCAGATAATGGTGGCTGTGCCTATTTTCTTGTATCACGGTTGGAGGTGGCACCGGATGGAGGTGCTGGTGCAGTTGAAGTAGAAGATGCACGTGGTGTCCATGATGAAGGTCGGCCTGCAGAAAAGTTAGTTCGCCCCAATGCTTGTCGATCCTGCACTTCACGTTCAGCTTTACAAGCAAGATGGAATAAACGAGTGATATTAGTATACTCCTTATAGTCTAGAATGGTCTGAATCTCTCTATTTAATCCACCCAGAAAACGTGCAAGCATAGCTTCATTCTCCTCAACAATACCACATCTAATCATGCCAGTTTGTAATTCCTGATAATATTCTTCTATAGAATTTTTCCCTTGTCTTAAACGCTGCAATTTTTGAAGCAATTCACGTTGATAATATGGTGGAACCCAACGCGTATGCATAGCGGTTTTCAAAGCAGCCCAAGTAGTTGGAATAGGATATAATCTACAATGTTCAGACCACCATACACATGCAAAACTAGTGAAAGCACAAACAGCAGCAGCAACTCATCTCTCCTCAGGATATTGTAAACATGTAAATCGTTGTTCAGTTTCTAACTCCCAAGTAAGATATATATCAGGAACATATCTACCCTCAAATGGTGGAATATTCAATTTCAGTTTAGGAATATGGACATCATCTCGTACCTGAGGTGGTGGTGCAGGCCTACCATTACGAATATATACCTGAGGTCGACCTGCTGGTGGTGGTACAGGTGGCTGCACATAGTGCTGATTTTGATCAACCTCATCCTCATAATCTCCCACATAATCATCCTCCTCCGCATCAGCATCAGGAGCCACAGAAGTATCAACAGCAGCACCAACAGTTTGGCCAAACGCAAGAGGAACACGGCTCGCTCGGCGAAGGTCTGTTTCGCGACGTGGAGGTAGTCGTTGTTGTTGTTGTTGGAGAGGTGCGTTAGGTGCAGCGGATGGTGGTGGAAGACGCGCGAGCAATTCATTAAACTTGTTATCGAGCTTTGTTTCGAACGTCTTTTCAAGGCCAGTATCTTCTCCATGGCCTCTTCAAAATTGTTCAGCACATCTTGCACCTGTTCAGTCATCATTTGCTGAAACTTATCATGAAGCTCCTTGTTCGATAAATTCTCCCAGTCAATCTCGTCGGCTTGTGATCCTGGCATGGTTAGCAGCAATAGAAACACACAAGAATATGATCCTACAGACTACGAACAAGTGGTGGTGGTGGGTGTCACAAATCCGTCAAGCAAAACTCAAATTCTTACCAGTTCTTACCCAGCAACAGGCGGTGATCGGCAACCGTTGTAGTCAAAACTCTCAAAGCTTGGATAGAGCGATTACCAGGGAGAGTCAAACGCATGACGTAGATGTATGTGGAGCTGGGAAGGCTTATAATATGGTAGCAAAAAGGGTCAGCAATAATCAATTCAGAGATGCAAAGTTGAATAAACGCTCAACGACGGTACTGTGCTGGTCCTAGGCTAGACTGTGCTAGAGACGCGAGCCAAGAACACCAACAAAATCACGGCGCGGCACGTAAACAAGGGAGGAGCACACTCTGAATTTTTTTTTCTCTCTTTTTTTTTGCACTTTTTTTCCCTCTTTTTTTTTGCTCCGCAACAAATTTTTTTCGAAAAAGTCTACAAAAGGTCTAAAAACTGCCTAGCCAGAATTTTCTAGACTTAGTTTTTTTTTTGAAATTGGAACTATTTTTCTTCTGCGGATGGCTCGGAGGTTGGGGAGTCCTTCTCTGTCACGACTCGGAGTATCGCGTGATCTGGAAATCGAGAACAATGCAACAATTACTAGACTCGGACTAGGACTGGTGGCGGAGATGAATCTGGTGGAACTCGGACTGGTGGCGGAGATGAATCTGGTGGAACACGGACAGGTGGCGGATATATGTTGCAGGTGAACTCGGATTGGCGTGATGGCGGCGGATATGTGGTGGCGTATATGGATTCGGATTGGCGGTGAATATGTGGTGGTGGTATATGGCAACAGCGACGATGATGATGCGGTGGTGATATATGGCAGCGGCGACGTGACAACCTGTGAACAGAACTCAAAACTCTAAAAGACTAGACACTAAGACCAGCAACTGGACACGACGATGCAACCGCAAATTCAACAAAGCAAATACAGAAAAGATTATGCAAGGCTCAGATTGGTTCGGATGGGATGAACTAACCCTAATTTTTTTTTGGCTTTTTCGTGGACTATAGGTATGAAGAACAGACTCGATCTAAACTACGAAAAACTGTAAAATCTCACCGAGCAACCTGGAAATCTGATACCACTTGATAGAGGCAAAGGTGTCCCGTCTTTCGATGAGATGATGGATATCGCTTTGGTGGAAGTCGACTTTGACGATCCGACTACGAACGTGCGAGGACGTCGCGCCTTAGCAATCGCTAAACCAACTCCGAGAGGTTATTGACCACGCCGGAGCACGATCAACCTGACCACGAGGGTCTGTTTCCTGCGAGCAAATGAAGAACAAGCAAGAAACTAAGATTGCAATCTGGATATTGCTAATATAAGATGAAAGCTTTATTGATCAAGGTGGGGTTCTGTGACGCCTTTGTCTGGTCGTTGAACACAAACGAAGTACGCGAAGTTGCAGCTATGGCGAACTTTTAATCTAAACAAAACCCAAAGTCTAAACGGTGCCCTAAGGGCTGTATATATGGAAGAAGAGAGGGGGAATTTCGTGGCCCTTGGTGGAGGGGTCCGAAATCAACCCTATCTCTTGTTTCCCCACACATACAGACTCTAAAAATAGCCTATACTTATGTATTTCAAAATTACATGGGCCTGGCCCAATAAAAAGGTGACGCAGCACCTATAATAGCCTCAGGACGAAATTTATGACGTGGCATCTTGTATATTTCGTCCATGGCTTCATGCACCCATTATGGTGGCTTCAAAGTCCTGAAATCATCACTCGTAACTCCGTTCTTGTTCCCCTTGCGCATGGCATCATCTCCATGCTTGTTCTTGCTCCAATGTTCATCCTTCTTCAAGCTAGGCCCTTCATTTGTAAGCAAAACAAATGTATCCAATTTAGGCAGCATCATATTCTCATGAACATTAGAATCATTACCAAGAAACGAAAGTACCTGATAATTTAATTGGCGTGGGCGAGCTCTAGTAATTGGTCCCGTATATGTAGCAGTAGGGGCTGTGGGTGTAACAATGGTATTGATGTCCTCATCATCAAGTGGACCCTTGGCGGTGATGACTGCTACTCCGCCCAGGCAACCGAATGCAATTCCCATCTCTGCCTAGCACGGGCTTCAGCAATGTCATCTGGAAAGCTTGGGCCTCGGGGAACACTAAGATGTTCGCTTGGCTGCTGCACAACAACCGGCTTTGATGCAACGACAGGCTGCAGCGTAGGAGGATGGCCAAACAGTTATTTATGCGGGCTTTGCGTCAGAAGTCTAGAGTCTTCGGTACACCTGCTGTGGGAATGCCCCTTCACCAGATCGATCTGGCGGAAGGCCGCGGCATGGACTGGCTGCGAGCTCCTGAGGAAGATCATGCCGCCGCACCACAGCCCTTTACATCACTGCCAGGAGCTGATCAGGCACACCCCAGCGAGGTTCAGAAAAGGAGTCAAAACCATGCTGATCTTGGTTGCATGGCGCATCTGGAAGGAGAGAAACGCCTGCGTTTTTCGAGCCAAGATGCAAGGGAGGAAGACGTGATCCAGGCCATCAAAGGGAGTCAATGGAGGCTTGCTGGCGCAGCATGCTTAGAGGCCCGCCTCTTTTTTTTCCTGTTTTTCTCTAGCTTTTCACCCGATCACTTGATCACAACTGTTTCCCGCATGCTTTCTCCTAAATCAATGAAGCTGGCTTAAACCGGATCTTTCAAAAAAAAGGAGGAAGAACACTCCAACAGCGCGAGCAGCCTTGCGGGGACTTCTATCCAATCAACCGACAAATTTATTCGTCCAGCATCATGCAGAGCTGGAGGTGTCATACCGGGAGCACCACCTGCCGGAGAATATGGTAGAGAGCCCGGAGGAATCCCTTGTGCTGCACTTCCTCCGGCAGCCTCAGCATGCTCGCCACCTTCTCGAACTTTTTCCTGCCCAACCGACGCGTCCCCCGGCGAGGCTCCCGGCCCGAGGTCCTTGTGGAGCTCCGGCGGCGACAGCGCCCACTGCATCGCCCAGATGGAGAGGGGCCGCATGTAGTGCAGCCCTCGGTAGCCGCCCTCCGCCGTCCAAGCCTCCGGCGTCTGGAACGCGTACCCGAAGCCGTCTTTGGACCAGCTGGCGTCGTGGGCGCCCTTGGCCGTCCGGAACGCGGCCTCCAGCATGCCCTCGTGGATCATGCCGGCCGCGACGGCGTAGGTGGTGCCGGGCCATATCTCCTTGGACTGCGTCGACGACATGTCGATGGTGCCGTCCGGCCGCATCCCGTTCACCGCCCCCACCGTCCCGCCCTTCACCCGCATGACGTTGTAGTCCAGCACCGTCCCCAGCGCGCTCCGGGCCTTCTCCTCCTCCACGACCGGCTCCAGGCCGCACACGTGACCGTACCACTGCCCGGCGAGCTGGTCGGCCTGGATGGACGAGCTCGTCTTGCCGCCGCTGTTGTCGTAGTTGAAGTAGGTGCCGTTCCAGAGCTCGTCATCGTACACGCGCTTCGCCCTGAGGTGCCGCGCACGGAAGCAGCACTCGGCGTCGCCGTCGCCGACGATGCGCGCCATGGCAGCGGCGGCCTGCAGCGCCGCGACCCAGATCCCGCCGGTATAGGCGCTGACCCCGGACACGGACCACAGGTCGTACGTCTGGTCGGGGCGGCCCTCGTTCTCGATCATGCCGTCCCGGTCCCGGTCGAACTGGTCCATGTAGGCCATGGCCAGGTACACCGCCGGCCACGCCGCCCTGGCAAAGGCGACGTTGCCCGTGGCGACGACGCCCCGGTAGACCTGCAGCACGAACTTGGGGTTGAGGTCCTTCCACCGCGACGGGTCGTGGATCATGTACGCGTTGAGCTCGAACCACGGGTCGTTCAGCCCCACGTCGTGCGGCACCGAGCCGAGGACCTTGCGCGGCACGGTCTTGCCGTTGAGGGTGCGCATGGGTCGCGGGTCGTGGAGGAGGACGGCGCGGGCGAAGTCGCGCTGGAGGCTCAGCTCGAGCTCCGGGAAGAGGGAGAGCAGCGCGAAGGAGGCGTAGAAGTGGACGTCGTAGGTGTTCCACATGTGGTACTCCATCGCCTCCAGGTACAGGAACTGCCCCACGTTCTCCTCGCCGTCGGCGAGCAGCGTTGCGCCGAACGCCGCCGCCGAGTGCAGGTCCTCCGTCACGGACGTCATCTCGCTCAGGACGCCGTCCACCACCGGGGTGCCTTGCAGGTCTGCGCGGAACACGTCGAGGGAGAATGGCTCCGTCCCCGTCCCCGATGAGGCGACGCTCATCTTTGGAGGCCGTCCGTCTGTGACATTTGACACAGAGATTTTGTTGTCAGCTCCATGCTACGAATCCGTTACGGCAGATCATACTTGGCTGATAGTGATGGAGATGAGCATTCACCTGTCCATATGGTGCCTCCAGCGACCAGATAGTAGAGTTCGTTGAACAATGCAACCGGATACCTGAAGACAAACATGACATCGATTATTAGTACTCTAGGTAGCAAGTACATATAAATCATTTCTCCCCTTGCGATTTTATACCCTGGAATGATCTGCAACTACATAAGTTTTGCAGACTGGGAAGTAATTCTGGGTGTGTAAAGGATGTCAACTATAATGCCATGGGAAAAACTGTGAAGAGACACTTGAGCAAAGTGATACTCCCTCCGTTTCTTCTTTTTTACTTCACATATAAGATTTGTCTTGAGTCAAACTTTATAAAGTTTGACCAAATTTATATACAAAATTATCAACATCTACAATACTAGAGATATACAATATGAAATTTAATTCAATGATGCGTCTAATGATATCGATTTCATATTGTGAATGTTGATATTTTTTCCCTATAATCTCAATCAAACCTTACTACGTTTGACTTACAAATCTTATACGCGGACTAAAAAGACACGAAGGGAGTACGAGCTGATTACCACTCAGGCAGCCTTTTGTCCTGCAGAATAGGCCTCTGCCACTCTTCGATTTTGGACTCCCAATCCATGTGTTCTACACTCAAAGAAGGAATAGCAAATGAGCATCAGAATTCTGACCACCTATGGCTAACAATCAATCACCAGAGCTTACCAAGAAGGGCATCATGAGCCAAGCTCTCTGCAGCTGCATCTCGATCCAAGCCACAGAATTTGGTGTATCTCCTGTTCCAGAAAGCCATGTCAGTTACAAGGAAAAACAGCTACAGTAGTAGTTTTGAATTTCAGTTTCAGAAATATTTCACCACCCACCAAATTACTGATTTTTTTTGTGTACAACTTAAATGACTGAAATATTTTGACAAAAAAAGCAAATATAAGTGTCTACTGAAATTATTGAAATTTAGTAAAATTCATCGAAATCTCACTGAAAGTGAAAACCAACTAGCCATGCAGAATTAGCAAAACACATCACCTGTGATACGTTTTCCCGTCTGGGAACTTCACCTCGGGGCACGACCACGACAGAGCAAACGACACAACGCGGGTTCCCCCTGCCGGCACTGTCGTCGTCGCTGCGACCGCCACTCCGATGGATAATCCGGGCTTCGACGCCCTTGGCTCTTTGCTGGTGCGGGTTTCGCTGAAGGAACCGTGCTGTTTGATCTCCTCCCACATGTCCTTGGCCGTGAAGTCGCCAGAGTCGGACGACCCCATCGTGAAGAAAGGGCAGTCTGTCACGCGGACGTCCTCTGTTTCCTGACACGCGATCGCGAACGTCACCGGCGGGTGCCCATCCGCAGTCCTACATTGGTGCCATCCCAAGTTTGCTGTTATGTTCGCAGTTCTGTATCATTTGAAGCTCTGCGAAACGAAATATTTGACACACCTGTGATGCAGAAGAACACCGTGCACACCATCATGCTCCCTGTGTAAGAACATAAAAAGGAATGGCAAGAACCAATAAGTAATTAAGGTTGTAGAGAGATTGCTGCTGCATAGCATGAAACACAAAGTGCGCGGAAAAACGAATTTAACGTTCATTACATCATCTTGGAGTTGGTGTGATTTCCAGTCAGCTCTGATCTCCCACCAACTGAATTCTGGAGGATGAACAAAATACATATTAGGTCCTCACTGATAAGGCGTTTTTATCTTCATGCTAAAAGGGCACCACGTTGGCTTGTTGCACTTACAGCCCATGTATAGAGCAATGTTACATCTGCAGGTGTGCTCCCAGAATTTTGCACCTGCAAGACTCATCGATCAAAATTAAGTGCTGAACTGCAACAGGGGAAAGTACATGTCGTGTTATTTTGATTAAGTTGCCGAAGAAGAAAATGTACCGTAAATGTGAAAACTGCAACAGGTAAGCTGCTCTCCTTGTAAGTTGTGAGGGATGATTGGTGATATCTGACGGCAGGTGATCTTGATTTCAGGGTCAGGTTCACCTACATTGCAATTAGTATAGTGTACCACAGAACATCTTCAGTTCATGGACATGTATCTATCAGGTAAAATATAAAAGTGCATACAAAACCTTATTGCTTTTAGGAATTTACCATCATAAACTGTCCTAGATCTTGGGAACAAGGCATGATAAGTACAGTTTTTCTCCTTAAGCTTCCAGTCCCAAGATCCAATAGCTGCCTTATCGACTCCCCTGCAAGTATGCACAATGAATGATATCTCTGGTCCATTTTAATGACCAGAAATAATCCTGTTGAGATCAACAGCTTACTTGAGAGCATCAGCAGTCGGTGCAGCCAACACCGTGGAGTAGCTCTTTCCATTGGGACGCGAGACGAATGCCTAGACAAGTGAATAGTGTCAACCATTAGAAGTTCTTTACAGTTAAGACTTAAGAGTGACACTAGGAATCGCCAATTGGGAAATGGAAGATTTAAGTATAGTTACTGAAAATTGGTTTGCAAGGATAGGCTTCTCTTCATATAATGCTGGGAATATCTGAAAATGCTGAAAGTACCCTCTGTAGCTTCTCCCAATGCTTCCTGAACTGATAAAAGAGGATGTGATTTGAGAACAGGCATGTACTCCCTCCGTCCGGAAATACTTGTCATCAAAATGAATAAAAGAAGATGTATCTAGATGTATTTTAGTTCTAGATACATCCCTTTTTATCCATTTTGATGACAAGTATTTTCGGATGGAGGGAGTACCATGTAAAGTTCAATCAGCTATGGAAAACATTTTTGAGTTAAAAACCACCATGACAAGCTTCAAGATGACAGAAAAGCCTACATGTACCTGATTGATAGTGAACCTATAGCTAATTTATAATCTGCAAAGGAAAGACTGGAACTTACCCAAGGCCACCAAGGGGTAGGCCACGGTAGCAGTTGTCCATCCATTTCCTGAATGGGTCATAGAGTATATCCTTCGCAAAAGTGAAGAATTGTTTCGTTAAGTTCCATGACAAAGCAGAGTGAATCTACATAATTGCTTTAACAATAGAAGAGCGATGATATATTTCTAAACGTTGAGCACTCACCCGGCCTTTTCCCCTCTGGTCGGCATTTATCATCAGTCCCTTGAGAACCATGGGTATCTGAAGGACCACCAACAGGAATTTGGTTAGTATTAAGTTCACAGAGGAATAACGTATGTAGTACTTGTTGCTCAAAGCCAACAACAGTGTTGTTTCATCAGTCAGTTGCTTGATGGCATGGCTGAGCAAGCCAGCGGCATGTATCATTGCCAAGTGTGACAGGTCTTGCAAAGTGAAGAGTAGGGGAGAGTTCTCAAACAGAGTATTCTTTTTGATAATTTTGAACCTTTTTTGCATCACTTTCTTTTTAAATGAATGAACTAGTCATGTTCAAAACGCTCTACTGTTTTGATAATTTTGAACCTTTTTTTGCATCACTTTCGTTTTAAATGAATGAACTAGTCATGTTCAAAATGATCTACCGTTTTGATAATTTTGAACCTTACATATTCTTCAAAATATGATCAACACAGAAACCTGGGAGCTATAAAGTATGTTCAAATACGTACGATTGATATCATATCATTCATGGTCATGCTAAACAGTTCGATCTTCTTGCCTTCATCGTCAAATTTCCTCTGCCAGGTTCTTGTCGCTGGTTGTGCACAATTGATGTGCGAGCGCGCCTAAAGTTTTAAAAAAGGAACCCATTAGTGCCAGTTTAGTTTGCTGATGAAGGCAAAGACAGTACGGAGCGAAGCATTTCTAAAGAAAAGCCTTGATCGAAAAAGCTTGCCCTTACCTTTGTTTGCTCTAAACCTGCACTTCCCATCTTGGTTACAGTACAGACACCGTTTGGGTTGAAGCAGATCAGCTATTTGGATGTGTAGGCAACAGACATATGCATAGTTAGAACTTAGAATGAGAGAGCCACAGATAATTCTTGGAAAAAGGAGCTTAATCACGATCCAGTTTAACGATCTCCACTTAAGATAGAAAAGAATAATGGAAATGAAGTGCTAGCCACCCAATGCAAAATTCTATGTGTTTCCCATGTTTCCTGGAAAAACTCCATTTCCTTCGCTACTCCTTTTGGCTCCACCATCCGCATTGCTTCCCCTCTCTTTATTTTACCCTAAATAAGCTTTCTAGGGACATCACATCTTTGTTTAATGTGACATGTTTATTTGAGCATCATTATGGAATAGACGATGACCCCTGTATCCATCCCTTGTGCAAATCATCAATGCAAGTTTCATAGCCTTTATCTCAGAAAAACGAAGAAAAATGTGGAAAAACTCATGTGTTCCAGCATCCAACTTTCAAGCGCCTATGCAAGGAACTATAGAGAGGTAGAGGACTAACCAAGGGAGGAGAAGGCCTGTGGTACCTGGATCTGAATGCTTCCACTCTACCACACCTGCATATGCATTGCTTGCTTGGCTCTTGCAGGAGATCCTCAGCTTGTCTTTATAGGACTGAGTTACTCAAAGCAATGCGCGACACGAGGTCTTATTGTCACACAAAACAACAATATCTTTTTTTTAACCTTGTGCGTCAGGATGGTTGAACTGTCCTATTTGCTCCCTTTTGTTAATGATAAGAAATAACATGGGCTCGGATTAGTGATGAGGCCACTTAGCCGTTGAGGTTGCCAATCAGAAGCCTCACCATCAATTGTTATCTGTTGGGTAGCAATTTATTGTCTTGGCCAAATGATTGTAAAGGAGTTGGATCCTTGTATGGTAGCAGACTCAGTAGTAAAGTGAATAATGCTCAAAAGCCCGTATTTTGCCAAAAGAGGGAACAAATTAAGCTTTACAGGTTCTGATTAGGGAAGAATAGAATAGGTAACAGGGAGGGTACATGATGACTACTGAGTCATCAGGCACTACTACTCTCATATACTGCTCTTAAACGGCTAGCAGGGCAAAGATGTTATGTTAGCTCTGTCGATGGGATAGTTGAAATAATCGCTTCACCAGCCCCCCTTTTGTTTGCGGCTAATGGTGAATTGAGCCTCTACAAGAGCATGCAGGTTTGCTACATGAAGTCTTGGAGATACAAGTACAATGGAGAAAGCAACCTCCAGCTCTAAAATGTAATGTACTCATTCATGATGCCGACAAGTATAAAACAAAACAATGAGATTAGGAAGACAAAACAAAACCGACCTCAGTAGGTGTGGACATTTGCATACACGCATGTTGCCCATGTGCCCATTGACATTGAAATTTGAAAATGATCCCTGAAGTACACAATGAAAAACTCATACGCATAATAAAGAACGAAACAGCCCGGGGACCTCAACCTGCTGAAGATTGCAGATCTACATCTACTTTGTTTAGTTCCATCTGCAGAGCTATTGCTAAATACAGTACTTGCAATCTCCTCCTCTTCCAAGAGTTCCATCTCAAGATTCTGTCTTGCATTCTTGCTGAGGATGAGATAATCTACTCCTCTTCCAAAAGGAACCTAAATATGGGGGCAATGAAGCCCTAACTGGTGAAAATCCTTGGACACAATGGAGTGCCTCTCTGAATTGAATTGTTGTTCTTGGAAGTCGATACCCTTAACAAATAATCGAACCCGACGCCAGATCGAATGGGCTGGGGGCCGCTGTTGCCGCATCCCGCCCCCACGAGTCACCCACCGGACGGGACGCCGTCGCCGAAGCATCCTCTGGGGAATCGATTGGACTCAGTGGCGGAATGGAACCACACTCGCGTCGTTCAATCTTTTCTCGCTGTTCAGTGGGGGGAACTGAATTCGCATAGGGGGGAATCGAAGCCAACACAGGGCATCTGTGCTTGTTCGGTTCAGAAGAGGATATAATTCAATAACATTGTTCTTTTTCTTTCTTTTTTTCTCTTTTTTGCGAGTGAAATATTGTATTACTCAACTAAAGCAGTTCATACAATCAATAGTAGAATCCTCCGTAGCGTCCAAAGGACCCGAGCCAATTCAAGTCATGGTTTTGCCTTCTACACGAGCAAATTTGACTATACTATCACTAACTTCATTTTGGCTACGATTAACATGAGTAATACAAGAATCACGAAGAGACATACAGTATCTAATCTCTATAATAAGCGACGAGTAGACCGATCTATCAACCTCCTTGGTCTGGATCAACTTGACAGCAACAACTGAGTCCATCTCTATCTCAACCTCCTCGCCCTAGATCAACTTGACAGCAACAACTTGAGTCCATCTCTATCTCAACCTTCTTGGCATGGTTCATTTTTACTTGTGTGTGTTAGTGTTGAAGTTCGTTTGTGTTAACATATGACGCCGAGTTAGGTTTAATTCAAAAGTTTTTTCGTTTTATACATTATTTTGTCATATACCTTCTAGGCTTTTATTATGTTTGATTGATATGGATGTCGGTCTAGTTATAGGATTTGTGATGCATCAACAAGGCATGCAATCTTTTTTGCGTTTCAACTTTTTGCAAGAATGATGAAATTCACTAATAAAAGGACAATTCACATCATAGCCCATTTTGAAAAGATAAAATTCTCATCATACTATCGCAAGCACAACTTGCATCCTAAGACAACAATATACCTTTTGGGAAACAGAAACGTTATTTAGCCCGTAGTTTTTTTTAAGAAAAAGGTAGAACAAAATGGGAGTGATAGAAACAAAACAATCTATATGAGACACCGGAAATGATATATGAGACAAGAAATTGGCCTAGCAAGAAAAGGTCCAACACTCCTGTCAAGTGCGGTGGAGATCTTCACCAACCTAGTTGTATGTTTCATCTCGCACGACATGTCATAGAATTCTCAACATTAATGTTTGTGTAAGATATTTCTCATAGAGTTGGAACATTTCATACTATTTCACTAAAAAGGATCTTTTGCATTTAGATAGATAGCATCCACTACTAGATTTCTTCGCACATGCTTACTTTCTCGTCACCTCAATTATTGATACCCGCCCGTCCAAAGTCGGGTGACATCAACTAGTCATGCATGCATACATTTATTGCATTAATTTATCTATGTAAACTATGCCACCTCATCAAGTCATGCACGTCAATCATAAATTAAATACTTTTTGTTAACTTTTGTATGGTATGGATGTATGTGTTGGACGCTTGGAGCAAAAATATATTGTCCATGCTTCACATTTTCATTAACATATGACGTTGTGATAAGTTTAATTCAAATGTTTTGTCTTTTTATACATCATTTTGTCACATACTACGTATATTTTATCTTGTTCGATCAATATGGATGTTCATCTAGTTATAGGATTTTTTGTGATGCCTGAGTGAGACTTGCAATATTTTTGCATTTCGCTGAGTCGTATAATTATTTCATTTTGTTTGTAAGAATGACTTGAAATCCGGAATAAAATGGCTGCATCCATCAATGGTTGCCCCCCTTTTTGAAAAATTAAAATTTCCTTGGAAAACATAAAAATTGTTTAGCCAGTAGTTTCTTTTGAGAAAAAGGCACTCCCTCCTATCCATATCAATGTCGCCGATTTAGTACAACCGAAATGACATACTCCCTCTGTCCGTAAATACTTGTCCTAAAAATGGTTGTATCTAGACTTATAGATATGTCCATTTTATCCATTTTTAGGACAAGTATTTCCGGACGGAGGGAGTACAAGGACAAGAAATTACTGATACACATACATTTTCTAACAACTGC
The DNA here is from genome assembly GCF_018294505.1 of Triticum aestivum. NCBI lineage: Eukaryota > Viridiplantae > Streptophyta > Magnoliopsida > Poales > Poaceae > Triticum > Triticum aestivum. Next base: position 466,681,712 of record NC_057812.1, on the reverse strand, counting down.
CAACAGCAGAGTCATAGCTACTAAACCGACCCCAAGGACTTAAGGTTATTTCTTGCACACTTATTGACAGCGAAACAAAAAGAAAAAGGGACCGCACACCCAAAAAGGAAAGGTCGGAAACAAAAAAGTTGACGGTGAAACCAAAACGGACCGTGCCCCCAACTCATTGCATTGGCACCGAAACAGCCGAGTTTCTAATTAGTGGATGAAGACAGGAGCTCCTGAAGCAAGCCTGCAATACTCCATATGGTCAGTTATATAATCTCAAATACAAGTACGGACTACATAAATGTGAAAGGAGTGAAACCACCGTCTACAAATATAATTTATGCCACTTTACCTTTAGTCGATATTGATCACTTTCTCTTCTTCGGTGTCGAACAAGACTACACTCGAAGAGGGCATCTTTTCCCCTCAAAAAAGAAAAGAAGAGAGCATCTTTCCTGAAAACGTATCGTTCATCCTTATCCTCATGCTTCTGGACAAGTTAACCGAATCCCCTTTTGACGAGCGTGTTTGCAACGGGTCGTATGCTTCAATCAATCAAATGTAGGGATAAATTAGCATGAATATGTCGAGGCAGATGATGTCCAAGGAGAACGGTATTACATACCTATCCTGGTGATTGAGATGAAGAAGTGCGTTTAAGCTTGCCCGTGGCATCACTAGAATTCTCTATTTCTGAAGCTCTGGTAGTGGCAGCACTAGTTCCAGGCTTTATTGCACCGAGAGGGGGCAGCTCTAGATACAACGGGTACCCAAGCCACGTGAAGTCGTGAACTGTGGCTTGTAGGAGGCTTGAACAAAGCCAAAGCTAGGGTGGCTTGGTCCACAGGCCATGAGACGCATGACTAAGTTCGTAAGTTCGCTGCCTTCAGCTTGGCACTGATGGAGCCTGTTGTAGTTTTCTCGTGGTTTCCAGTACACTTCTCCTGCTGGCTGCTTCTGCCTGCAATGTCCCACTCCTACGAGGGTACTCTCTCGCAGGTGGATGCTTGAAACGGAAATCATCAACAATTTCTGGGTTTTGGGATGCTCTGCCGTGTCATCTCCCTGCTGCAGCTTTCATTCACAACATTCACAATGCCCCCCCCCCCCCCACACACACACATCATCTATGTATGTGGCCGCATCATGGCGGTACCACGGGAGTGAGCTTGCCCCTGAAGAAGCCATGCTTGTCTGGGGGATGAGCTGCCAGAGGAACCTGGATGTGGCATTCTACATCATGAGGTGGCGATGGCACCGCCTCTTTGATGGTTCAAGGTGTGAAACAACAGCAGCATGATGCGGTGGCGGTACTGCCTTTTTGATTCCCTGATCTGGAGGTGATACAATACAAGAAAAGGATAAGAAAAAAAATTGCTACTCAGCATTACTATAGTTAAGTTCAAATTTTAAATAAGAGAGAAATCTTGATGCACAGAGCAGACCATGCATCAGGCACATGAGTCTAGAGATTAGAGGAATGGGGCTGAGAATGAGATATGCTTTCCTGATTCTCTTGTCTCTCAGCGCAAGCCCAAATGTCTTTCTTCGTCATTTTTGTGGCGTGCCTTCGTTCACCCCGCAGCATAACTGAATTAATTAGATAACAAAAAGATTAATGCAAATGGCACATGCTATTAGTCGTACTTGCTCTACTGCTTGTATTACTGGCAAAGCTCTAGCTAGCAAACAGAGCAGACCCATGTCAAATGTTTTTTGTCCAGAAAGGGCACAAACAAACCTACTTATGCGCGATCAGTAAATGTTGTGAAATGATCAACCAGTAAGAAAAGGCAGCTCATAACATTGGATAATTGCAATTTCTTCTTAATAGAACTTAGCAGCAAGTAGAGCTAACAAGCTAACCAACTATTAGTATTCCAAGGTTGTTAATATCAGTCATCAATTCTCTACTGTAAAGTAGGAGCACTAACCATTCATAATTGTGATTTCACTGTGTTCTTTTTTTCTTTTCTTTTTGGTGCCAGTTCAGAAGTAATGGATGGGAAGGAGCATGATCCAGGTATAGATATTAGCGGAACAAAGTCTCGTCGTTATCTGGAATAAATGAGCAACTCCTAGAGAAGTACTCCTACCAATGTTCAACGGTTTATAGTAATCAAAAGCAATTGGTCCACATGTATTTCAAGATCATCAATTTGACTAACCAAATATGAGTTATATGCCAAAAATGCTATTATAAACTTTTTTCGAAAAACGAATTCAACACTTTACTTACTGAACAATAATACATATTTGATTGGACAAATTGATGATCTAGGAATACATGCAGGCCTTCTATACCGTAACAGAGGTTATCTCATATTTATCCCTGGCCCTAACATACCTGCAAAGATATTAGGTTTAACCAAACTCTATATGATTGGCTTAGATGACAAGGCATCTTTACACATGTTGTTTTGCACAGAGCAGTTCAGAGAGAAGTACTTGCTGAGTTTGGTATGGCTCCTTCCAGATTTCCTAAAGAGGGCAGAACTATTGTTGGTTGTCTCACTTTATGTAGCATGTTTGATCAACCTAATGCGCATCTGCCATAATATTACAGTAACATAATATTGCCGTAACAATGTCGTTGAAGCTATTTATTTCATTCTGTTGTTACACCCTCCCCGACTGGAAGATCTCTGCTGGAAGTTGCTGCTTAACTATAAAGGTCCCCTTGAATGTACATAACTTATCATACTTCAGATAAGCTCGATAGAGTATATATTTGTTTCGTCAAGCAAGAAGTTAAAAATGGTATATTTATCATAAATTTCAGAGATGCCGTATTGCAAAAGCCTATCCATTTTAGCTAGGAATAAGCATTGCTTATCCAAAAACAAAGAAGCATAACATCTGGAACATATGCTATATTGCAGCACTCTTCTCTACCTTATCTACTCTATCAAGGAGATAGTGCATAAAGAACAAAATAAAAGCAAGATAAAGTAGTTATAACGTAAACTGTGTTGCTGATGCTGGGGTTAACATAAGTGAAATGTAAATGTACATGAAAAATGAAGCCTTGATCAGAGAAGGTTCCGTAGAACCGAATGTAAAGTACGTCAATATGGCACTATGTATAGTTTCAGTCAGACCACAAAAGAAATGTTCCTTGCTTATCAAAGAAATATTCGTCGCTTACCAGGATTGCAGGTTAAGCAGCACATACAGATTGTCTTACAGCTATATTTCAGTTTCCGTGACCCTCAAGTAATCAAGGAAGACAGCATAGTGTTATAACTAGTAAACAAATGCTCATAGGAGGATATGTTATCCATAGCATGCCATTATACTTTTGTGTGTCACTTAAAGAATAGATGCCCAGAACACCTATGTAGATGATAAAGCTACACATCATTGACTACTCATAACTATCATATGTTGAAATGTATTGGAGAAACAAAAGGTCATGAATTCAACTAAATAGCCAAAAGGATGTGTGAATTAGTACAATAATTCCTTACAGGAAATGAGCAGTGATTAGTGCTAATGAACTAATTGATCGGAACAGGTACTCTTAGCAGAACGGAGCTATACGTTGCTGGAATGCTGGTTACGAAAATTTCTCTTGAAGTGGTACTGACTGGATCATCTATACCCTAAACCTGACAACATAATTCAGACACAGTCTATACACGACTCACTTGGAAAAAGCATGCCATGTCTTCCAACATTTTATCTTGGAGAAGCAATCAGTGGAGCACCTCGACCTTCTTCTTGCCCTTGAGGAAGACCTCCCTGTCAACCAGCTCACGCATGTACCCATCAAACTTCACAGGAACTCCACCATTGAGCCTCTTCATCTCCAAGAACCACTTGCTGTCTTTTCTCCAGAGCCTCTGAAACTCATCCAGGTAACGCAAGTTGTTGTACTTTGCCTTAAGCACCTCCATGGAGACCGTGTTGATCCCCTCTCCGGCAATGTACACTTGCCTTCGTACATCAACACCATCCTCGATTCGCTGGATGAGGTCCTCAACACTGCCACCAACATGGACGGAATCGAAGTCTTGCTGCATACTTGAGATGATATCATCAACAATGCTCATCAAACTTGGTGCCAAACGTATGGCATGGCGCGGCGGAGGGAGCACACGCTCTGCCTCACCCTCACACACATGGTACCAGTAATTCCCTGGCTCGACGTCCCCAAATTTCCTGACAATCAGGGTGTCCTTAGCTTTCGAGAACTTGGTGGGGGCAACCCTAGTGTCCTCAATGAGCCGGAGCCCGAGCTGGCCCTGTGCTCCCCACCTGTCCCAATCTTCCCAGAACTGTCTTTCCTCGATGATGTCCACCACGGACGACCGGAGGTGGTCGATGTCGAAGTAGAAGGCGAGGCGCTTGCCCTCCTCAGGCATGCCGGCGGCTGTGTAGGAGGCCGCCAGGCAGAGGCTGAGGTCGAGGACGAGGGTGCGGTTGAGGTAGCGCGCCTCGGCGAGGGCGCATAGGAGGCTCCGCATGTAGTGTGGCATGAGCTTGCAGCGGTCGCCTCCGCCGTGGTAGGAGAGGTAGGTGGCGGCGGCGAACTGGGAGCGGGAGAGCGGCGGCGGGGGCGGGGCGGCGGTGGCGTTGGAGGCGCCGGGCCGAGGCTTGCGGGCGTTGGGGCCGGAGTGGTAATCACCGATGGAGGTGACGGAGTAGGCGCAGGTGTGTGGGTCCCTCGCGATGGCGAAGCGGCGGTAGTCCTTGGTGGTGGCGGTGGGGGAGGCGGAGGCGGAGGCGTTGGTGCGGGCGCGCCATGCCATGTCGCAGGAAGCGGAGGGCGGGTCGCCGGGGACGGGGCGGCCGAAGCGGGCGAAATGGACGGCGGGGAAGGCGTCGATGGCGCTGCGCATCATGAGGTGGAAGAGGCGTGGGTCGGCGCAGTCCAGCGGGGAGGAGAGGTCGCAGGACGAGGCGTCCTCCTGCTCCTGGTCTTCATGGTCCTGGTGCTGCAGGTGGTGGTGGGGCGTGGAGGCGAGGGGGGGAGGGGTATAGATGGAGATGGAGGGGGAGAGCGGGAGGCGGAGCAGGGTGAGGAGGAGGAAGGCGATGAGGATGATGGCGGCGGCGGCGTGCGCCGAGGAGGAGAGGAAGGCGCCGCGCCCCAGGAGTGGCCGGCTCGGATCCATGGTTGACGGCGGCGAGATTTGGCTCGGTTCAGAGTTCGGTCTGGCATACACCCCAGCGCGAACCCACCAGGCACGACCAGGCTAAGCAATGGGCCTCCCCACCACCCCCACGTCACCTTAATGGCAAAAAATAGAAAAAGGACATAAAAAAGCCCAATTTTTGAGCTGACTACTATCAAGTATGCTGGAATCTGAACCTCATTATGAATAGCACATTTATTGTTTGTCATAATGTATATTGAAACTGTGTTGAAAAAGTTGGAAAAAATGGATCCATACTCCTCCCTCTGTCTCATAATATTATGGGACGGAGGGAGTAGTTATGAAAATTAAAAAAATGCCAAAATTTAAGAACACATAGAAGGAACCTTGGCAAAAAAAAAACCGTTTCAACATAAAATATGCCTATGTTTTATATAAAACAAATTTGCCATGGTCCAAAGCATTTAGTTTGCCACATTGCTAAGTTAATAAAGTTTGCCATGTTCGAACTATATAAATTTTTCCATGATTTGGAGTATGATTTTTTAATTGGATAAAAAGTAAAATTGCCATGTTCAAAAATAAAAAAAAATTCCATGCCCTTAAGTATGAATTTTGAATGGTCCAAAAAGTAAACTTTGTAATTGCTTAAAAAATTAAATCTGTTATTCTTTAACCTACAACTTTGCCATAGTCCAATGAATAACTATGGCAAGCTTCAAAAAATGAATCTGTCATGGTGCAAACAATAAAGCAAACATTGCCATGGTACTGCTCGTATGGCAATTTTTTGCCATGGCAAAAAATTACCATGTAAAAAGTAGAATGAACAGTACAAAAACAAAAAAAATCACCAAAAACTGCCATAGTAGATAGATATTAAAATTAGCCATGGTATTTGAAGTAAAATTGCCTTGCTTTCTATAAAAGAAATTTATCATGTATGTAAAATAACACAAATTGTGACAAAAAATTACAAATGGTATATGTATAAGAAAGATTACCAAATGGTACGTACAAAAGTTAGTACATTTGCCGTGTATGTTAAAGTAAAATTTGTGATGGCAAAAATGAAGGTTTATTTGCCATGACAAATAAAGTTAAATTTTGCATGACAATGAAGGTAAAGTTTCGATGGAAAATAAATAGTAAAGGTTGCCATGTATGTTTAAGTAAATTTGCCTTGGTAGTAAAGGTAAATTTTTCATGTCGATGAATTTGCCATGGTAAACAAAAGTAGAATTGCCATCGCAAAAATTTAAATATAAACTTTGCCATGTATGTTAAAGTAAACTTGCCATGGTAGTAAAGGTAAATTTGCCATGGAAAAAAATAAAAAGTAAACTTTTCGATGGCAAATAAAAATGGAATTTCCCATGCTACGAAGTAAAAAATGCCATCGCAAAATTAAAGCAGAATTTTTTGCCATGTATGTTAAAGTAAACTTGCCATGGTAGTAAAGGTAAATTTGCCATGAAAAAAATAAAAAGTTAACTTTCGATGGCAAATAAAAACGAAATTTGCCAGGGCAATAAAAGTAAATTTGCCATGCTATGAAAGTAAAAACTGCCATGGCAAAATTAAAACAGAAATTTTTGCCATGTATGTTTTCGTTGAGCTCTGTGAGATGGCCGACACGTTGAGCTCTGTGAGTCGCCATTCTGTTGAGCTCTGTGAGATGGCCGACTCACCTTCACCATGATATCGTGTCGCCGCAGATAGGCCCGTCAACTACCACAATGGCACACATTTACCGTCTGCTGCCCCCACCGCCGCACACGAATATATGCCCCTGCACCCCAGCTACACTGCCGCACACGAATATCAACGGGAAGGCCCCACAACACCCCCAGTGAGGGATCTGATCAGGGTTTATTCTGAAGGGGCCGGTGGCCGTCGAGCAGCGGCGAACGTCCGAGGCCATCAGCGGTGGGGACGTGGGTGCCTGGAGTGGAGGCGGAGAAGGAGGGAATGGAGAGAGTGAGCATGGGAGGGGGAGACATCGTGAATAAGGTTGTTCGGGTCAAGCGAATTTTCAGTGAACGAGTTTCTTTGCTGTCTCTGCCTGGTGCTTCAAGATTGATGCAACTAATCCAATGGCAGGCAACGCGTTCGGGACGAGATTCAAAAATCAGATGTTCGACGTTTATCTTTTCCGGTCATTTTTTTCCTCAAATTATATCTTGAAATTTTGAACTTGTACATGAAATCTGATTTGAACCACAACTACTCGAACCCGGCCATGCTAACCAGGGGTGCATAGTGGCGTCCCACCAGAGCCCGTGAGAGTGCTGAGTTTGCACAAATTAAGCTAGAACCACCTCAAGTTGGCTACAACTAAGTCTGCCTAATCTTGAATACGGGGCGGGATGGGTCGGGCTGCCTTGCATCCCTAATGCTAACCCTAGCCAATAACTACCATCCTCGCCCGAAAATTGTTTCCTCACCACATTTAGTGGTGTGGCACTCTTGAGAGAGATCACAGTCCCATGAGTCCTCTTAGGGGTGTAATGTCGTTTGGTTCCTCACCGGCTTGGTATGAGGGTGGTAAAACCACATATTATGAGTGAGTCACCATGTTCTGAACCATTATTTTGCACACTAACTCGAACATGTCTACTTACTACTCTGTTGTCACAAAGTGCTTCAAAATATCTTGCGCTAAGCCCTGTTTGTTTGAGCTTCAGGTACCAAATTCAGCTTTGCCATTGAAGCTAAATTTGGAATATGAAACAAACAACTATTTCATTTTTGTTGACAGCAAAATCATGCCTCTCAAAATAGTTTTATCTCTCTAAATTAAGCCTTTAGCTCTCGCACCTCTGCAAATCTCTGCTTCCCTATGTGAAGTGTCTATCTATTTACTTTTATGCAATTTTTATTTTTATACTATTGACAAACTATAGACTATTGCTTTGAATCATTCAAGTACAAATGACCATGCCATAAAAGAAAATATTATATGATGAATATGATAGGTAGCATTCCACATCAAAAATTATGTTTCTATAATTTACATACTCGAGGATGAGCATGAATTGAGCTTGGGGATGCTTGATACGTCTCCAATGTATCTATAATTGTTTATTGTTTCATACTATTATAGTATCAATCTTGGATGTTTTATATACACTTAAAATCAATTATATATCATTTTTTGGACTAACCTATTAACTTAGTGCCCAGTGCCAGTTGCTGTTTTTTGCCTCTTTTTGGTTTTTCAGAATATCAGTACTAAACAAAGTCAAAATGCCACGAAACTTTGTAGAGATTTTTTTTCTGGACATAAGAGACCCTGGAAGTTTCGAGAGGGGACGAGAAGATGGAGCAGTGGCCCACGAGGCACCAGGCGCGCCCAGGGGGTAGGGCCTGCCCTGGTGGCTCGTGGGGCCCACGTGGCTCCGTTTGACCTAACTCTACATCTATAAATTCTCTAAAATCAGAAAACCAACAGAGGAGTCCACGGGATACTTTTTTCGCTGCCGGCTTCCTATTCTCGAGAGATCCCATCTGGAGGCCTTTTCCGGCACTCTATCGGAGGGGGAATCAATCACGGAGGGGCTCTACATCAACCTTACCACCCTTCCGATGATGTGTGAGTAGTTTACCACAGACCTACTGGTCCATAGTTAATAGCTAGATGGCTGTTTCTCTCTGTTTTATCTTTAATACAATGTTCTCCTTGATGTTCTTGGGGTTCTATTCGATGTAATCACTTTTTGCGTTGTGTTTATTGGGATTCGATGAATTGTGAGTTTATGATCATATTATCCATGAGTATTATTTTAGTTCTCTGAACTCTTTTATGCATGATTATTATAGCTTCGTATTTCTCTCTGATCTATTGATTTGGTTTGACCATCTAGATTTATTTATCTTGCAATGGGAGAGGTGCTTTGTAATGGGTTCGATCTCATGGTGCTCAATCCCAGTGACAGTAGGGGACATGACACGTATTGTATCATTTACTATTAAGGATAAAAAGATGGGGTTTATTCATGCGTGATTTTACTTTTTCTACATCATTTCATCTTGCTTAAGGCATTACTCCGTTCTTTATGAACTTAATGCTCTAGATGCATGCTGGATAGCGGTCGATGTGTAGAATAATAGTAGTGCATGCAGAATCATTTCGGTCTACTTGTCTCGAACATGATGCCTATATACATGACCACTGCCTTGGATATCGTCATGATACCATGATTATTTGTTTCTCTGTGAATTGCCCAACAGTAATTTATTTACTCACTGTATGCTATTTTTAAGAGAGAAGCCTCTAGTGAAAACTATGACCCCCTGTTTACTTCTATCATATATTAAAATCCTAAAAATACCTTACTGCAATTTTACTTTGTTTATTTTATTTTGTATTTTTGTTTGATCTATCTATCTATCTATCTGTCTATCTATCTGTCTGTCTATCTATCTATCACCATACAATTTAATCTTGCAATTAACCGTCAAGAGATTGACAACCCTTTGTTCGCGTTGGGTGCAAGAATTTGTTATTTTGTGTGCATGTGCTATTAACGAGTTGTTGCCTGATTCTCCTACTGGTTTGATAATCTTGGTTTCGTAACTAAGGAAAATACTTAACTCTACTATATTGCATCATCCCCTCCTCTTCGAAGGAACCCCAACGTAGCTCACAAGTAGCAAGCACCAACATCTTTGAGGAGTCGGATACACAAGATGGTTGGTTGATCGGTCCGGTGCCTTCTCGACGAAATCTATGTATGAGCGTTTGGGGATGGGCATAATCCAGTCGATATGTTGGAACTTTGGAAAACTAGACTTCCTCCTCAGATGAAAGTGTTCCTAGGGCAGCTCATTTGGGGCCAACTCCCTTCCGGGGACCAAGTGCTAAAAAGAAACATTCTAGCGACTGTGACGCCCAGATAATTAAGCTACAATAACCCTCTACTAATGATGCCACATCACCTTGATTACTCTTGATAAACTCGCGTTGATTCAAAACTGAACTCAAATTTTAAAATTAAGTTAAATTATTATTTTTTAATCGGTAAAACAAAAATGTTCGTTGTGTTGCAAATATTCAATAAGAAATTGTGATGAATTAACCAATCTCATTTGAATTACTAAAATTCCCTTAACAAGTTAATAAGTGGTCCAACAACACATATCTTGGCCATTTTGAATTCAAAAAAATAATTAGCCTTTTCCAAATATTCTAGCGACTTGTGTGTGGCCCAACAATTTTGCCTCTCTAGTACTAATCCCTCTCTGGTACTAATCCCCTCTAGTATTAATTCCCTACTAACCCACCCCCACTTTGAGTCTATTACGTGTGGCCCCACTAGATAAATTGTTTAAACTAAAATAACTTTTAACACATATTACACTTACATGTGGGTCCTCTAACCCTGTTGACTGGTCAATCATTGACTTGGTCAACAATCAACCAAACCCCCTAACCCCACCGTCATAGACTAGGCTAGGCAACTCCTTGGTACACTTAGAAATTATGTTTTAATTTCGAATTAATAATAAATCCAGGAATTTCAGAAAAAACTTTAAAATTTTGAAATATCATAGAAAATAAATCGTAACTCGGATGAAAAAGTTTTCTACATGAAAGTTGCTCAGAACGACGAGACGAATCTGAATACGCAGCCCGTTCGTCTGTCACGCATCCCTATTATAGCAAACACACAATAATCCACTTTTGTTTCATTTGTCCGAAAACGACAAACTTCGGGAAAACATTCTCGGATGTTTTCCCCCTTCACCTATATCGCCTAGCATTGCGTTAGGTCATCCCTAGCGTCGCGTATTGCCGTGTCTTGCTTTGTGATGCTTTTGATTGCTCTGTTATTTATTGTGTTTCCCCTCTGTTACTTCTTCCCGGTAAACCCCAAGACTGCCGGCGACCCCCAGTTCGACTACGGTGTTGATGACCCCTCCTTCTCGTCTGAGCAACCAGGCAAGCCCCCCTTGATCATCAGATATCGCCTATTCTTCTCTATACTACTTGCATTAGAGTAGGGTAGCATGTTACTGCTTTCAGTTAATCCTATATACTGCTGCATAGCCTGTCCTTACTACTACTGTTGTTACCATTACCTGCTATCCTACTGCTTAGTATAGGATGCTAGTGTTCCATCAGTGGCCCTACACTCTTGTTCGTCTGCCATGCTATACTACTGGGTCGTGATCACTTCGGGAGGTGATCACGGGCATATACTATATACTTATATTGTTACATTACTTATGATACTGTTCGGAGATGGGGGCTGAAGGGGCAGGTGGCTCCATCCAGGTAGTGGTGGGCCTGAGTTCCCGCCGGCCCCCGACTGTTACTTTATGGCGGAGTGACAGGGCAGGTTGAGACCACCTAGGAGAGAGGTGGGCCTGCCCCTGGTCAGCGTTCACGGATACTTAACAGGCTTAACGAGATCTTGGTATTTCATTTGACTCTGGCTACTGGCCTATACGCACTAACCATCTACGCGGGGACAGTTATGGGCACTCGACGTCGTGGTATCAGCCGAAGCCTTCATGACGTCAGCGACTGAGCGACGCGTGCCGGATTGGACTGGAACGCCTGCTAGGCTAGGTCTGCTTCTGGTCGTGTTCGCAACGTGCAGGTGTGCAATGGGCGAGGGGCCCAGACCCCTGCACCATAGGATTTAGACCGGCGTGCTGACCTCTCTGTTGTGCCTAGGTAGGGCTGCGACGTGTTGATCTTCCGAGGCCGGGCATGACCCAGAAAAGTGTATCCGGACAAAGGGGATCAAGTGTGTTGGGTTATGTGGTGCACCCCTGCAGGGAAGTTAATCTATTCGAATAGCCGTGATCTTCGGTAACAGGACGACTTGGAGTTGTACCTTGACCTTATGACAACTAGAACCAGATACTTAATAAAACACACCCTTCCAAGTGCCAGATACAACCGGTGATCGCTCTCTCACAGGGCAACGAATGGAGGATCATCGGTTAGGATTATGCTATGCGATGCTACTTGGTGAACTTACCATCTACTCTCTTCTTCTGCTGCAAGATGGAGGTTACCAGAAGCGTAGTCTTCGATAAGACTAGCTATCCCCCTCTTATTCCGGCATTCTGTAGTTCGGTCCACATATGATACCCTTATTCCATTTGATACCAATGCATACATATGTAGTGTAGCTCCTTGCTTGCGAGTACTTTGGATGAGTACTCACGGTTGCTTTGCTCCCTCTTTTTCCCCTTTCTATACCCGATTGCTGCGACCAGACGATGGAGCCCAGGAGCCAGATGCCACTGTCGATGACTACTACTACTACTTGGGAGGTGCCTACTTCTACGTGCAACCCACTGATGACGACCAGGAGTAGTTTAGGAGGATCCCAGGTAGGAGGCCTGCGTCTCTTTCGATCTGTATCCCAGTTTGTGCTAGCCTTCTTAAGGCAAACTTGTTTAACTTATGTTTGTACTCAGATATTGTTGCTTCCGCTGACTCGTCTATGATCGAGCTCTTGTATTCGAGCCTTCGAGGCCCCTGGCTTGTAATATGATGCTTGTATGACTTTTTTTTATTTGTAGAGTTGTGTTGTGATATCTTTCCGTGAGTCCCTGATCTTAATCGTACACGTTTCCGTGTACGATTAGTGTACGATTGAATCAGGGGCGTCACAACGATGATATTTATCCGCTTTGTGGTGTCCAGGAGAACCTCAGCCACATATTTTTCTATTGTGTGACCGCGTAATTTCGTTGGGGCTGCCGGAGGGAAGTGTGGGGAAATGATTGGTGCCCTAGCAATTTTCCGAACTTTTATAAGAATATCGCTAGTTTTTCAGGGCATGCCCGCAGATTGTTGTGGATTAACTTTGGGGCCATGACTTGGACCTTGTGGTGCACTAGAAACAAGATGGTCATTGAGCATAGCTTTCCTGTGTGAACCTCTGACGTGATTTATAAATTGTGTGGTTTCATGCAACTGTGGAGACCTATCAACAAGCGGCGTGACAGGGTGGCCGTTGGTAAGTTAACAAGGAAGCACAAGGAGTTGGTGGCCACGCTCATGATGATCACCTACCCCTTCTGAGACTAAATTTCATTTTTTTTCGGGCATATTGTTATTGTTGTCCCAGCTGACCTTATGTTATTCACTCACTCGCCTCTCTCTTTTGCGGACCTTCGTTTTGCGGTTGCTTGTATGTTTGTTTGGGCTTATTCTATATATACCTAAATAGTTCATCTCCACTATTTTTATTATCATAACATGAGCACATACCACATCATCGAAGGCCTACCACAACAAGCATGGGAATTTCTTTTCATTATTAGTTGATCCTCACTATTTATATTTATTTCAACATGCACACCTACGCTATGCATACATGTCACCTCATCGAAGGCACACCCAACATGCATAGGAAAATATCTCATTATATTATAGTACCTATATTCAATAATTTTTTTAACTATACAATAATCCAATACAATATATAATACGTATTTTTAGTTTTTTCCACATATTATTAATCAAAATGTTTCATTCAACCAAATTTTATATAAATATATTGCAATATATTCCCGCTGCAAAGCGCGAGATATCATCTAGTTATAAAGCGGGGCGCGAAGCCTTTTCTGGCTAAGGCACTGATGAGCTTATGTAGCAACAGCTTGGCATGATCTACTTATGGGCACATTGTCGCTGAGATCAAATCTTTAATGGTAGACCGAGAGTTTATTCTGCAACGATAATAAAATAGAATAACAAATTGACAGTTGTACTGAGCGAAGTATTGTTGTGTGGCTACATAGAGGACCCCATGTATTCATGTGGCTGTAGTTTAGTGGTGAGAATTTCACGGTGTGGCCGTGGAGACTTGGTCTCAAATCTCAGCAGCCACAGTTACCCTCTTCACCAGGGTTCAAATCCTGGTGCTCGCATTTATTCCTGGATTTATTTCAAGATTTCCGGTGATGCGCATTCAGTGGGAGGAGACGTTCCCGTCGATGACGAGGTGTCTACAGTGACTTTGTAAATTTCAAGATGATATGCCGGCTCAGTCTTTCAAAGATGCTCATAGAGGTAGGGTGTACGTGTGTGTGTTCATAGGAGTGAGTGTATGCGCGTGTATATGAGCGCTTGTGTCTGTACTGATGTCCAAAAAAAACCTATTATTATGAGCAAAACTCCTATTTAAATAAAGAAAAGCCTGCATCATCTAAACACCGTGCTCATTGATTTTGAAGCCCTCCCATTCAATTAAGATGTTTAGTTTTGGATTTGGTTGATGAATTTGACCAGGTCAACTATTTCTCAAGGATCTCTTTTATTCATTCATAGTATTCAATATTGGATTTGATTCATGATTTTAACTGAATCAACTACTCCCTCAATTCCACAATGTAGTGCGCTCGCACTTCCAGAGATTCAAGTTTGATCATAAATTTAACCAACTAGACCGACTGTGGTGGGAGAAAAAATTATATCACTGAATTCATATCGAAAATACGAATTCAGTAATATAATTTTTGCTCCCGCCGCAGTCGGTCTCGATTGTTAAATTTACGGTTAAATTTGAATTTCGAGAAGTGTGAGCACACTGCATTATGAAATAGAGGAGGTATTTCTCAAACAGCAGTAATCAGACTGCACATCCCCTTGCCACCTAGAAACAAAAAGTGCAAACACTTAGACATTGTAGCACCAATGTAATATATATGGTCACCGGTGCAAGAAACTTTCCTACATAAATGAGAGTTAATTAATATATACTAACATTTTTTTTATTCATTTGGATAACAAGTATTTTTGAACGGAGAGAGTAACATAGAATCACACTGCAAAGAGCCACCAAAACACTGCATTATAAAAAAACACTCACCATCTTTCGTAGGCGCCAAACCAAATATATAAAAAAAATCTTAACAACATCAACGGTGTAGCGAATAGGAGTAGCGTTGAACCCTTCTAGCATTGATTCATCATGGTATAGGCACCAAGAGTAGGAGTAGCGTTGAACCCTTCTAGCATTGACCAGGACATTTTTTTTCTTTCGCAGGGTCCGTCCCCCGTCCCCCGCGCCGTTCCTGCGAGCGGCCCGGGCAGAACCCTAGTTCGCTGCTGCCGCTCCCCTTTCTCGCCTCCTCCCTCCTCGCCGTCGCCAGGGGACGGCGGCGGGCAAAGCCCGCGCGTGCGTCGGCGGCGGCGGGGCTCCTCCCCTCTCGCGAGGCTCCTGGGCGGCACGGGACAGCCGACCCTCGTGGCGGCGCTCGGCTCGGCGGCAGCGCGCGTCGGGCCGCCGACGGATCTGGGCGGCGTGGCTCCCCTGCTTGGTGGTGCTGCGGCGCTGGCAGCGGCGGGGTCTGTGCGGGACGGCGAGGCGCGGGCTCCTCCTCCTCCCGATCTGATGGCGCCGCGGCGGCGGCGGTGCTTGGGCGTGCAGCGGGGTCCGCGCGGGTCGGCGGCGCGCGACGTTTTCTTCCTCCCTGATCTGATGGCTCCACGGTGGCGCCAGTGCTCGGGCGGCGGTCGGCTTCGGCGTTCTGTGCGCGATTCCAGGATCCCACGATCCGGATCTGGCGCGGGTTGGGAGGTTGACGGCTCCTCTTGGTGGTCGGTGCGCGAGGCTCACAGCGGGGTGTGTGCTGGCGGCGGTCGTCTGAAGCCTGACGTAGGGCGCATCAGGCTGGTGGGAGTTGGTGGTGCAGCGGCACCATCTGTGGCGGCGGCGCTGCGAGGCCTTGCTAGGAAGGGTCCTAGCGGGCAGCGGGCGCTCGGCTACAGCCGTGTGAGGCATGCGGTGATGCCTCGACGGAGTTGGTGCCGGAGAGTGGCTCGAGGTGGGGATCAGACTGGATCTGGTGGCAGTCCCCTGGTGCGGGCGAAGCCCGTCGTGGTGGTTCTGGTCCTTGCACCGCTCGGCGGATGCTGCGGTTCTTCGTTTGTGCTGCAAGCGGTGGCTTGAGGCGTCCTCCCTCGGCAGTGAGGTTGGAGTGGTTCTCGTTGGTGTGGCTTCGATGGCATGTTGCTGCAGCGTTGACGGTGCGAGGCATTGGTCAAGGCTGGCCATGATCTTGGCAGTGTGGATATGTGCAGCGCTACGAATGAAAATCCTGTTCGGCTTTGGTTGGACCGGCGATGATGGCATCCGTGGATGTCATTTCCCTTCCTGGAGGCGTCGCCGTGTGTGTTGCCATTTGCCTCGTTGCCTGGTGGCGGCAATTGTCTCCGGGGCGAAAGCCTTGATTCGCAGGATTAGCATGGTGGCGGTGTCTTTGACGCTGTTCCTCTGTTGAGAGCATTGTGCTGGGAGATGAGAGGCCCTTTAATGCACTCCTCCGGTGTCCGCGACTGCCCGGATCACTTCTCTCATGCGCTATGTACGGTCGTCGCTGGTTTATCCAAGGAAGCTGGAGTTGCTGTTCTTCGAAGATGACCAGTGTTGGTCGAGACGCGGCGAGGTTTGCGGTTTTGGGCAGGGAGTGATGTGATGGCTTGGTTAGGGTTGGTTTGTGACTCTTAGCTAGCGATGTGTAATCTCTTGTGCATATTTTTCTTCCTTCTATAAAGCTAAAGTACGCCATTGGCGTATCTAAAAAACCAGAAATGAAAGAAATGGAGTAACCTTTTGGGGAAGCACTAGCAATCAGACTACCGCTATTTAGCTTCCCATCAGACTACTAGTAAGCATGCACCTGCAACGCACGTCTCAAACAAAATGAGTTGATATAATATATTATTAAAATATATTTTCAAAAGAGTGACATATTTTGTGATCCAGAAACATGTCTTCACATAAAATGCACGATGACATAATAATTGTATTATAATTTGTTACAAAAAGATAATTTAGAAACCACAACTATACATCTCTTGAAGGTCCATCTTTTGAAGCAATGAAGGTCCATCTATTGATACGATCTATGATGCTTCGTTCAATTGATGGGATATTGTTTTGAGATTCATTATCTTCATACTTTAAAATATGCACCAAAAATTGCTTTCTCAGTTCAAAATCATCCTACATATGCATTAAGCAACATTGTTATAACAAAATAATGTGAAATGTGTATACAAATAAGCATGGTGTAAATACTAACCTGGGGTATGGGAAAATATAGCTGTCCATCGCACAATGAGTGCATGAAATTAAACACCAAATAACCCGACAAGGCATTGCATTTATAAAAATATTACATTGTCTATTGAATAAATCAATTAATCTTGTAATGCATTGAAAAGATTCATACCCATGTGAGTTTGTTGGAACAACAGGAACTTTGCATTCCCATTTAGAGATGTCGTCTTTGAATGCAGGGTTTGCAACTTGGAGTGCACGGTTTAGGTTGTTGACCACAGTTTTAAGTATAATTTTTCCCAAAATAGGTATTGGTATCGGATCCATAATTGAGACAACCTTTTTATTTTGATCGAGAACAAACAATAGAAATATCCCACAAATATCCCATGGCAATAAAATCCGCAACGATGCATACGATTAAAAATTTAGAAAACATTAGTTAAGGCATGACAAACCATTGTTATAAATTAAAATTTTAAAACTTACTGTATCACACTGTGAAATATGATACTCATTACTGTCTGGCCAGCTATCAAACATCGATTTGAACATAGCAATGTCCATATTGTCATGATGACGTGAGTCTCGTGCATAGTAGGACATGGACTAAAATAAGAAAAAGAAAATATTAGTTCCATGAGGCAAAATGTAATACAGGATTATAATGACTTACACAAAAATTTAGATCCATGTAGTGACATGGAATGTCTCTGAAAAGCTAGACTTCGTGGCGCGCTAGTATCCGTACAGCCATATTGAAGCAATCAACATCCATGCGTTCATCATTATTTAATATGTTTTTTATTTGTCTCAAATTCAAACTAATGGGATAAGGACCAGAGCTTTTCACCCATTCGCTTCTATAAAATTGAAATTCTGTCAATTATAATAAAATCACAGTAATTTATTACAATACAAAATGAACTTAAAAAATATGGCTTACTCTAGTAGAGCGACATCATCAACCATACCGATGAACAAACAAAGTTCATCTATTAAGTCGTCATTTGTTGGAGTGAGAGAGGGCGAAAGGATAAATGATTGCGAGATGAGCTCTACTTCTGACAATGTACTCGATGGTTTGAGGTTCTCAGGGGGTGTGTCCAGAATCATACAATCCGTGGGATCTGTGTTGTTTTCATCATCTTCAATGTCTCGATTTCTTATATTATCATCATTCAATTCCGAGTCCACTAAAATGACTGCTAGTTTCGTTCTAAAATCTGTGATATGATCCTATTAAAATAGAACTCATAGTTAAATAGTGATACACCATAGAATGTAAGTATAATGATACACATCGAAAAATACCTGTGTAGGAGAGTCAAACAAAATTTCTCCTGTGAAGTACTCCATAAAATTTACCATCCACAAACCACAAGATGACCTGCATGATTACAAAATTTAAAGATATTCAATAAATTTTTTAATCAATTATATATATATATTTATATAAGAAGACTTTTAAAATCATCAAATGATCATGACTGTAACAAAGAAGTGATGATAAAGAAAATCCTGTGCTCACTCATAATCCCTCTTGGGAATGTAATCTCAATAATGTAAGAAGTTGATATATTTTGGTTTGGACAACCCCGCACTCACTCATAATACCTCTGCGAAACGTGCTTAACAGTGGAGATTAGTAAAGTAGTAGAGTATTAAATAAAAAACTCAGTTAGTGAACCTTCCACCGCCCCCTCACTCCCTCCTCCTTCACAGGCACACGCCAGATTCCCCATTCTTCCCCCTCCCTCCCTCCTCCTACACTGGCACACGCCAGATTCCCCATCCACAGCCGGCGATCTGTGGTGGCCGCCCCTCCCCTTCGTCACCACTGCCAGCCGCCGCGGAGGTCCCTGATGTGCCCCTTCCCTTCCCTTCGTCACCACTGTCGGCCGCCACGGAGGCCCGTGATGTGCCCCGCCCCTCCTCTCCATCACCACTGCCGGCGGGCGCGCAGGCCCTTGATCTGCCCCGCCCCTTCTTCGTATAAGGTCGCCGAGGTGCTCGAGAAGGCGCTCGAGCTCGGCATGGGCGCCGGCGACGCCGGGGCCCTCCCTCCTCCTGACGCACTCGCCGTCGCCGCCATGAGCGTCTCCACCTTCTCCCGCACGCCATGAACTTCCCTTCCCCCCCTGCTCGGGACGCCAGCAAGGTCCGGTTTCAACTCTCATCCCCTCGATCCGGATGCTATGCTCTCCGACCACAACTTTATTTGGCTGTTCGATTCGGTCCAGAGCAGGAGCTCACGATCTGCAGTTCCTTCCTTCCATGGATGACTAGGAAGACCTCTGCGCGCTGTGCTGCTGCTCGGGACCCTCCCTATGCTTCTCATCGCTCGTACGGGTCCAGGTTAGTCTCTCCGACCCCTGCTTGTCCCTGTCAAATCGGTGCATAGCCTCATTTTATTCTGCATTCTGTATCCTTTCAACTTGTATGCTTTATTCTTATTGTGGAGAAATTTCTTTTGTGATGCAACTAATGGGGACATACAAAAAACACATAATGTCGATTGCTTTGAGTTAGAAGGTATACCCATCTGTCTGCGGTCTCCTCTTAATACACTCTTCCCTTGGCCATGCACTGATGTTTAAGTCTTTCCACTTATCAGATTTTAGTTCCATTTGAAGCTTAGCATATTGGAATACATTTTCCAGTCCTTTCAGCTGTTGCATGAATAAATGACAAAGTATTAGCATCACAACCGAAGAATAACAGAAAATTGTCTTATCAAAAGATGGTGCAGTGGGACTAATAACTAACCATAGCAGTGAGGTCTTTGCGGTTCATTCCTGGGCCTACCGAGTCGAGCACCTGGATACATCGCTTCCCGGTATTTATAACTGCTAGGTACCAATGAAACTCTTCAATGTTAACTGGAACGAATATCTGAAAATAGGTTTTTTGTTAGTTTAGGTCCCATGTATACAAACATTTGTCCTCTGTTGAATTCATAGTAATATGTACAGAACTGAGACTCACCATATCATGTTCCAAATAAGTTTTAGCTCTCTGTAATACCCATCTTGGTGCGTCATCCCGTATAGAGCTAAATTCCTTTATCATCTTAGAGATGCATGCATTCTCTAAGAACACACTTCCACCTGACCTCATCTGTAGATGCTCTTTAGCACTTATGCAATGTACGTATGCGTCTATGATCTACAATATCAAGTGCACACCTTGGTTAAGAGATAACAGGAACTCATGTTAATAACATCCTCTTCTCATAAAGCTACATATACTTACTTCGTCGCCAACAAATTCTCCTTCAGTTAAAAGGCGTACTAATTGTAATTTTTTGAGATATGAGTCGTTGACGCTCACTAAATTTCTTTTATCGCTTGGTTCAGTCATGATATTTTCAATCATGGACCAATCATCGCCGGTGCAGGCATAATCTATCATGATGTAAGTCAAAACATTTATTAATAACGAAGAAAATAAATGTAGCAAAAGCAAGGCATAGAAGGACTTGTCCGTGCCTTCTGGAGCCACCACATAGTCTGGTGCCTTCTTGGGTTTGTTATGTAGTCGGATAGGCTTCCCTGTTTGTGGCCCTTTCATGCCGGACATTTGTGCTAAATCTTCGTCCTCATCTGCCACCATTTGTTCACTTGTTTCATCAAAGGATAATTCCTGAAAGCCACAGTACAAAGAATAATCAGTATACAGGATATAACATAATTAGAATTAGAACTATTTGGGACATAGTTGAAAAAGAGAAGATGCCTCTGTCACTTCGGAGACTTCGGAATCAGTGGACTGCGTGCTCTGCTTTTTCTCCACTTCTTCTGTGTTGGCTATTCCATTTGATTCTGCCAGAGTGTCCCCTATAGTTTCCGCCCCTTCGTTGTCCAATGTTTGTGCTAATTCCTCATCCTGAGCTAGCCCCATTTGTTCACTTGTTTCATCGAAGGTTAATTCCTGGGAGCAACATTACAAAGAATATTTTGTATGCATGATATAATATAATTAGAATTCGAACTATTTGAGACATAGTTGGAAAAGAAAATATGCCTCTATCACCTCGGAACCAGTGCTCCACGTGTTTTTCTTTTTCTCCACTTCTCCTTTGTCGGCTATTTCATTTGATTCTGCCAGCTTGTCCCTTATAGTTTCTGCCTCTTTGGTGTTGAATGTTTGTGCTAATTTATTGTCTTGAGGTGGCTGCATTTGTTCGCTTGTTTCCTTGAAGTTTAATTCCTGAGAGAAATATTACAAAGAAGAATAATTCCTATGCAGGATATATGATATAATTAGAATTAGAACTATTTGGGATAGTTGAAAAGAAAGCATGCCTTTGTCACTTCGCAATCAGTGGCTTGCATGCTATTATTTTTCTCTACTTCGTCTTTGTCGTCTATTCCATCTGGTTCTTCCTCGCTTACTAACTGAAACACACAATAATATAATATTATCCAGTACTTATAAAATAGCAATTATTATTAAGGTGAGTAAAGAATTATAGGCATGATATTATTATATTGTACAAACTACATATTGTTTTGTCCCGGCAGAATAAAAATAATAGTGACATGTCAAAATAAAAACCGCCTTTGTCGACTTGGGGTTTTGTATGCTTGTCTTAGGGTATGACCTCATCAATTTGCATATTTTCTGTATCATCGATGATGGTTTGTTCTTCTATTGCATTTGTTGACTCGGTGTTGTCCTCGTCTTTGGTTTTATGCTCATCCTTGCCTCCCCCGTCGATGTTTTCCTGAAAACCAAGCACATATTATTGTCACGCTGTTAACATGAGGCCCCTAAGTTCTGTTACCTTGAAAAACAATTTTATATGTTGGGACGGAGGGAGTACATCACAACTGGGTGCACATATTTTGACATTCACTTGTGTGACTATTCTCTCAAGTAATCAGGTGGATGTTGCCCAAAGAATTTCTACAGTCAAGCATCTTGGAAATTTTGTGCGGTCATACAGGGCATGTTGATTCACTTTGTTGGAATCCCTACTATGTTGCCTTGTAGATGTGAAATCGTGAATATGATTTAATTACAGAGACATATCATTACCGTGATGATAGCAGATTGATCGACACAGGCCACCGGGGATTGTGACCCAGACATGGAGGACGATGGTAGTTCACCACGGACAGATGCTGGAGAGTCTTGCGGTGGAGGAGGCAGGCACGGTGGAGGGGTGTGAGATGCAGCAGTCCTTTGCGAGAGATGATGAAGGAGAGGTGGAAGGAAACCCTACGGTGCAAAACCCGTTGCTTCTTTATGCTCTTGATGATCGAGAGATCGTTTGTTGCCACCAATATGGAAGGCAGAAATCATGGGAATTCCTTCCATAGCGTGAGGAAAGGGAATCGTGAGCGTTATCTCAGGCTCCACACTTTCCTTTAATTTATCTTAGGCCCGATGCTTTTTTTCCTTGGATTTATCTCAGGCCCAAAGCATTTCATTTTCTTTTTTATACCCCACGCATACAGAATTAATGGAGTTATTTTCGCAATACATTTTTATACAGAAATATTGGTTTCAGCTCATTGGAACGTATCTTTGATTTTGTGTGTGTTTTCTCTTACCTTTTTATATACAGAAAGTTTACCTCAATGGCCGTGCTGGACAGGAGGGGCCAGGGAAGTGCTTTAAGTTGTTCCAAGAAATGTGAGCCTGATAAAACGGTGACATAGCAGATTTCCACTGTGGTGAGTTTCGTACTATGTTTTATTATTATATTATTGCTGCTCACGTGTAAAATAAAATTTTGCAATGAGAAGATACACGCTAGTCATTTCAGCCAGCTTAAATATTTCTGGTAAAGCAAACTTCTGTCCTGGACGTATGTTTAATATAGTAGTAATAATGCTTGACATTATCAATTAGCAAGTCCGCTAAAATATATTATAAACAGAACTGAAGTGTGTTCTTCAGTTTTCTTATGCATGAACAGTTGCATACACCAAATCAGTTACATTAAAACATAACCCATTCGGTGAATTATCAGAACATGGAAATCTGATGGCCCAAAAGTGGAGCACAATCTTAGCTGAAGCTCAACTATAGGCTAATCAGCGAGTGAATAGCAAAAGCTAATAACTATGCTAGATTGTTGATGTTATTAAGACTGCATCATTTTAACTTCGGGTGCCTCTCTTCATGTGTTGTCTCCTTTCTTTCTCCTCTTTCTCGCGGAGTACCTCGACACTCAATTTGTCCTTTGCCTCTTCCTGGCATGAATGTCTGTTCAACCTTTTTTCTTTGCAGGTTTCTTACCTGACACGCTTAAACTCCCTGAAATATTGCAATACATTAGTACATTAGCACATTCTGCTCATAGAAAAATATTTTGCATGGAAGCTCAAAAAGAACACAGTAGCATACTTTTTTGCTCTTATCATCTGAAAAAAGGTGTAGGCACTATTATTTTATCTCTGCCTACTCCATCTGATCATTACATATCATGTGCGTACCCCATCTGGTCATTACATACATATCAGAGGGGGATCAGATGGAGAAGCAGAGCAAAGCTCTCACCTTTTGCTCGATCGAAGAAGATACCCTTGTGTTCATATACCTTACCTCCTCTTCTGCTGCTTATTCTCCTTCGCTAAACCTGCAAATAAAAACAAATAAAGTTAGATCCACGAGTAGTTATAGATACAATAATAAGGTGCAAATAAATAATGGAATAACGCACCTGCCTCATCTCCCCAAAACATCTCTGTAGACAATGTTCTTGGTGCTTTTCCCAGAAATATCAACCTCGTTGTTTGGCTTGGCCAAAATCCGCGTCGTCTCTCTGGACACTCCCCTTGACAATGCAACATATAGCTGACCATGTGAGAATACTGGCTCGGGAAGGTAAATACCGACGTTTGGGATAGTCTGACCCTGCGCCTTGTTAATTGTCATCGCAAAACTCAGGCGAATGGGGAACTGTTTTCTCTTAAGTTTGAAAGGAAGTGAGATGTCCTCCGAGGGCGACATAGGGATCCTAGGTATGAACACCCTCTTTCTAGCATGCTGACCACCAACTATCTCTGCGTCGATAGCATTATCCTGGAAGGCTCTAATCATAAGTCGTGTCCCATAGCATAGGCCATTATGGGGGTCGATGTTCCGGAGCAGAATGACCGGGCAGTTAACCTTTAATCTCAACACATGCGGGGGCAAGCCATTTGGTGTGATCGAGTTTAGAAAATCAATCGTGTAATTATTCTGCAAGTCATCCTCGATGGAGTCGAAGCTATGGTATAACTTTTCTTCGCCTGGAAACCTAGAGATCATCTTGTCATTCAGGTGATCGACATGATCGTTCTTGGTGGAAAGAATAGCACGTGTGCTCATATACTCTCTTGATCTAGCATTAGCATGCAACGATGGGAAGACATTGTCGATGAGTGTGTTAATAGCTTTCTCATCCTCGGTATAGCCGATCACAATGTCATCAAGGAGACGCACATAGTCATCGCCAATTGTGTCTTCTGTTCCATTGCCGATCCATAGGAGGTATTCGGAGAACCAAGGATCAGCCTGTGCTCGCATATTGCGCGTGAGGCGTATCTTCCGGGTCTTCTCCCACAGATAGGATCTCAAAAGTGTAGCATCCGTGATCTGTGCTCTTGTCCCACGTGTCACAACTGGAAGGACCTGCCTAAAATCCCCACCAAATACGACAACCTTTCCCCCAAACGGCAAAGAACAGTCCATTATGTCCTACAGGGATCTATCAAGCGTCTCAACTGCTTGACGTTTTGTCATAGCGACCTCATCCCAAATTATCAAGGACGCTTGTTTAAGCAACTCCGCTGTACCACTCTGCTTTGTGAAACTACACATGCTATTGTCAGTGAGTTTGATTGGAATTTTGAACCTGGAGTGCGCAGTCCGTCCTCCGGGCATTATCGACGCCGCTATACCTGATGTAGCAGTTGCGATCGCTATCTGGCCCATCGAACGCACCTTTGCAAGCAATGCCTTGTACAAGTATGTCTTTCCAGTGCCTCCTGGACCATTAACAAAGAATATCTGGCTTTTTTGTTTCATCACATGATCCATTATTTCATTGAAACCAGCCAGCTGCTCATTGTTCAAACTGCTAAATAAATCTAGGTGTTCTTTGTCCACGCTGATTTGCCTCTCCTCTGTTACCTCTTTATACTCACCGTCATAAGAACCATCGTTCTCAACCAAATCCGGAAGTCCATAGCTTGTAATATCTTTTCCCATGGATTGCAACATATCCCTGATATCTCTGAGGACCATCTGCTCAAGTGTTGCCTCATTGGATTGATTACGACGGTAATCCTCAGACATTGATGCCAGGTGTTTGTCCCACAGCTGCCGGACTTCTGTTGCCTCGCAAAACACCAGTATAGTTGCAAATAACCGTCTCAGGGCAAAAGGCATCTGAAATGTGGCTGCCTCCGTCATGCAATCATCAAGAGTCCTGTCGTGCTCAATGAGGCCTAAGTGCTCACATGCCTCCCTGAAGGAATTGCATGGCTTGCCGTTTACTGTTTTTAAATCATCGAATGAAGTGGCACCTCGGACATGAATTAGGAGCACACGCAAGTAGTACCTCTCTCCTTCAGCAGGGTGTGCATGCACAAGTCTTCCAATCTGTGATCTTTTATTTCTTCTATTCTACCACTTCTTATTTCCAGGTATCCCTCTATAATGTTCTGGAAACTCTCTGTACAACCATTTTCGTGCTGTTGGAAACTTCCGGTTCATTTCAAAGTATTCTATAAGCATGGACTTGGAAGAAGATGGTCGAGCTACAACATCTGCAAGATTTTCACATGCTTTAAATGCAACTGTATGCATATTTGGCAAATGAAGCTGGAGTTGTAGCACAGATGGACTGACACCAAACATTTTAAAACCAAAAATCCTGTAAATAGCCTCTGGAGGAGATACATAGCGTGCATCCCTATATTGTCGGATTTCATTGATGATTCCACCATCATTGATGATTTCCTGCTCGAATGCAAAGGATGTACGATCATGCCCTTTGTAGATGTACTTGAACAAGTACTTGATTGCCTTGATGCTCGAGCATGCTTCGACATTAATGTGGCAGTTGTATCGCATAAGTAGTGAAGGGTTGTAAGGGACCACCCACCTATTGTCCAAATCTGCTCCTCTGATCCTAATTCGACGCCCATCGTCCCTCCGCCTATAGATGGGATATGAGTCTTTCCCTTGTTGTGTGGCATCACAAAAATCTCGCGGGTAATGAAACCGACACTGCCCATCAATCATGCAAGGGCAACTTTTTTTCAACTCGCCACATGGTCCATGCAGCATGTGTTTGATGACCAGATCATGTAGAACGGGGTGTTTTTCTTTGTCCGGTATCTCTGCACATATCACTCGATCATAGTCATCTGGTGTCACTAACTTGCTTTTTGACTTCATGATTAGAAGTATATGCTCATGAGGGAGACCTCGCTTCTGAAACTCAGTTACATGTACATAGGCTGCGACTTCTCCGAAATGCTTACCCTTAGTAAGTCCATCATATCTCGCTGTTTAGCCTTGTATACTCTTGCCACCAAGTCTGGACGGTCCTGTGGCAGTTGTCCAGGCAACAGTTTCTCGGTTATCTCCTCCCAATAGGGGTTGCAAGTCATCGTGATAAAATAATCTGGTTTACCCCACCGCTGCACTATTGCCATAGCATCCAAGAACCTCCGCTGCATGTCGCGATCACCACCAGGAAATGTACGTGGAAGCACAATTCTTTTGCCAATTCGATCTCCGCGTGACTCGCCGACAACGATGGTGTCAACAAGACCCTATAATAGCATAGAACGTTATAGAAACTCATGGAACAAACCTAATGTCATTGCATTATGATGTATTAGAATAAACACAAGCACACTACCCGGTACAGGTCAGCGCGTATAACCTTCTGATTTCCGGCTTTGAGTACCAATCAAGCCGCATCGTCTCAATCTTGATATACATGTCAACAACCCACTGTTGGAAAAGGCGCCCCCCGAACAAGACGATGTTAAAAAGCTTCCTCCTGACTTGCAGCTTGAAACAGTAGTATTCCCTTGCGCTAACAAATTTTCTGGATTGTGTTGCATTGACCTCATTGTCACCAAAATCGTCATCTGGGTTATCCTCATTGTCATCTACAAGATTGAGAACATCAATATCAATATGGTGGGTGGACCTGTAATGATGGACAAAATAATATTTGAAGAATAAGGAATGATGATTAATACCCGAAGGTAAATCAGTGCCATGGGCTTCATGCGGTGTAAAATTCTCATCTTGTTCTCTTTCTCTAATGAAGTTCCCATTTGATAGATATGATAGATGTAGATGAAAACACAAGTTTTGACCAAGCTCCTGAAAAATAGAAAGTATATAAATTATATGGTATTACATCATACCAGTATATAATTCAGGGGCTTGGTTTCCTTGTGGTGCAGGATTATCGGCTTCATGCGCTGCAAAATTACCATCTTCTTCTCTTTCTCTAATCAAGTCTTCAACTGATACATAAAAGCTCTCATCATCATTCACAAATAGCATAAATTTAAATATAACAGTGAACATCATACCTATGTGCAAATCAGAGGCTTGGTTTCCTTGGAGTGCAGACATATGTACTGAATTTTGGGCCGTGTCATCTGGGGCTCGAATATATGGCATGCAACGATTCCAGCCAGTCTCTCCACGTGGGAAGAATAGTGGATATGACAATGGGTCATAGCACCCATAGTATGCTCTAATATACAGGGGCCGTTTTCCTTTTTTTCCATGCACAACAACACTCCTGTCAAAGCAATTATGTGGGTCACTCCCTTCAACCCATATGGCTGCCACTTGGGAACTCGTTGGGGCATTGTACCTTCGTTGATCCAACTTGATATCCGTGTTTAGCGAGATTCTATACTCATGTAGATTCGGAACAGACCCAAGGCTCTTAAAAACTTGCGCATAAGGGTTACGCTGTAGTATTCTCAGAATCTGCCGTATGAGGTCTATATTAAGATCTGGAGACCTATTAGCCCTGTGAACCAAGTTTTGATCTGTATCATAAATATAGAGTTGCAAATGCCGAGGGCCATTATCAGCCGGCACCAGATTGTCAAGAGCGTGGTACAGCCCACCACACGCACGGAATGTATATATGCCAGTTCCTGCCGCAATGCTTACTCGTCGATCTAGGGTGACGCCTAGACTTGTGAATGAGAAGTGCGAGTTGAAATACCGTATATGTTCTCTGAAATACTTAGCGTCCTCATCATCTTGACTTGTAAACAACCGTTTCAACTCTTCTGGAACATCTGGAGTAAACAAATCGACTTTTCCTTTTCTGCAACAAAATGCTGGCCCCTCGAATGGAAACCGCAACGCCCCACAGTGGCGACAGTCCGCAACCTTTCTTAGAACATGGTGCTTTGTAGGTAGGTTTCGGTATATGAAGTCATCAGTATTTGCTACGGGTACTGCTCGTGTAGCATGGTGTCCAATTTGGTACGATTCAAAAGCAACATCTAGCACAGGACAACACATGTATTATTAGAGAACACTAATAATATGTGCATTTTAGATTTCTAAATATGAAAATACGCTGAGCACATACCCTGATCCATAAAAATTCTAGCTTCTTCATCAGGCTCATGGTATGCAGCTTCTCCATTATGCAATGGCTCCAAGCAGTCTAGTAGGGAATATATTGGTCATACAGAAATGATTCTAAATTAAGTACGATGGCCTTTTATGTGTGTAACCTGGACTACTAGTCCGCCGTTGGATTGCTGCAACCTGGACCGTGTGATTTGAGTGGTGGGCCTAGATAGTTAGCAGTTTGCATGTTGCACTAATTGGGATTTGCTACCTGTCAACTACTCCCCAGAAATCTCGCCAGACCAGTTAAAAAAAACGTGCTAGACCTACATCATTTTAGCAGTATCCTCCTCCTTACTGCTTCATCTGTACGCACTTTGAAAGTGTTGTTGGGCAGTTTTTTGTGACTGGGAAGCACGTACTATGATATATGGAAACACATTCTAGCACTTGAACAATCCATTTGGCTTCTATTTTCTAACGAATTTGCTTCCATATCAACCGGAGATTGTTTCAATCCGGTGAGATTACTGACCAGTGCAACCATTTATTTTCTTCCGACTGCGGGGAAATTTTGCTTCGAATGACCATAGAGTTGTCACCAGTACAACAATAAAATACCGCAAAAAAAAAACAATGCAACAATACAAATATATGATTCCATCAAACACCTTTTTTACCATTGTTATTACTGGTGGTTTTGAAGAAATTTAATTGAGACTTTGCTTCCAAAGAATTCGGTATTTGCGTCCAAAGAAATGGGAATTTGCTTCCAAAAAGTTGGTATTTGCTTCCAAAGAATTCGGTATTTGCGTCCAAAGAAATGGGTATTTGCTTCCAAAAAGTTGGTATTTGCTTCCAAAGAATTTCGAACTTGCATCTAAAAAAATGAGGATTGTTCCCATATACAACAAAAATAATGCATGTGACTAGGGTTTGTATCGTCTGGGCACAATGCAGACGCCATGCTTCCAAGGATATATATTTTGCTTCAAAATCATTTGATACTATTTTCATACATCAGAGAATTACTTCCATACAAACGTATACTTGTTTCAAACAAACAGGGAATATATATAATTTAAACATCGGGATAGTTTTCCACAATTGTGAACATCTGTCTTAGTTAAACGGAGAATTTGCTTCCATGGTGATCATGAAGCACTGCACCATCTACCACAGTAACACGATCTGCAAGCATACGTGCGAAGACGTTGTCAACGGCACCGTGGCCTTGCAGAAAGACGTGTTGAATCTTACGAGCTTCTTCTGTGCTTCCTGCAATTCAAGACATAATTATGCGACAGACTTAGCAAAATTTGATGAACAAATCCTAGAGAGATGGAGAAGAACTCTACAATGCTTCAAATAAGGGAAATGTCCCAACGAAAAAAGACAATACAAGCTATGCCTCATACATTCATTCGTGGTGAAATAATGATACGTACAATGCAGTTTCAAACTAGTGCATCAATCGGGACTACATGTGCTTACCATCGTCGCCTACCTGTACATGTGACGCTGAGATGCAACGTCACCTGGCAATCCACACTACTCCTGTCTCCTGCATGGCGTGAGAGATCCTATCCCAGCTGGCCTCGTTTCCAAACCAAGAAGGCGCTCAGGCGAAGTGGATCAGAGGCTAAAACTGCAGGTGAAACAGGGCCTAATCCTGGCGGAATTAAGCACGGTGGCGAGGGAGGTTACGAGCTCGTCGGCGGGCAGGTGGTGGGTCAGTCCACGCGCGGTCGACGGAGAAGTTGGCGCGACGATGAGGTGCGACGGAGGCCGCAGAGGTGTGGGTCAGAAACTCGTGCTGGGCGAGAGATGAGAGGCAACGAAGGGCATGGAGAGCTCGGCAATGTGCACGAGATGGGAAGGAGAGATGGAGAGAGTTAATTGAGGGAGAGATTATGGGGCATAGGCCAGAATACTGGGTGGTGAGACAGGCTTGATTTCAGGGCATCCC
The DNA here is from genome assembly GCF_018294505.1 of Triticum aestivum. Taxonomy (NCBI): domain Eukaryota; kingdom Viridiplantae; phylum Streptophyta; class Magnoliopsida; order Poales; family Poaceae; genus Triticum; species Triticum aestivum. The sequence continues at coordinate 466,651,041 of NC_057812.1, read as the reverse complement.
TCAGCCGTGAGATCAAAGGCAAATCGACGTCGTCCGACAAGTCTGGTGAGTCATTCTCATCAGACGTCTGTAGCAAAGTGTTTCCCAACCTTTTGTACGGCCAGGTTGAGCACGCAGAGGTGGTTGTAATCATTACAGCGGCAATGTAGCACTCACTCAATACTGGATGGGATGGGATCTCTTCCCTTGGTCGCCACATTACGGCTCATCTCATCATGACTAGCTTGAACCCAGCAAATTAAGCAACCATAGCTAACAACAATGTTGATACCCCCTTCTGAATTGATTATTCTATCCAATTTTCCTTCTGAATTACTATTACTGGATACTTCTCTGAGCTTTGCTACATCTACAGGCCATTTCGCACGGAAAGGAAGTTACGGACTGACATGGCCCAGTTAAAATCAAAAGGTGAGGTCAGCTAAAATCAAGGTGGGATGAATTTGTGATGGAGAGGAGGACACATCTCCCTGTAAAATCAGTCCGTGGCACTCTTTCCGTAAGTGTAGAATTTTCGTACTTCTCTGGTCCTTTTTACTCTGCATATAAGGATTGTTCGAAGTCAAACTTCGTAAAGTTTGACCATATTTATATGAAAAAGTATTAACATCTACAATCCAAAATTTATACAATATGAAAAGTAAAGTCATGACACATCTAATGTTGTTGATTTCACATTCTAAATCTTGGTATTTTTTTCTATAAATTTGGTCAAAGTTTACGAGGTTTGACTTCAGACAAATCTTATATACGAACTAAAAAGAAGTGGAGGGAGTAGCAAGTGCGTACTACGTACGTAGTAGTCATAAGAAAGAAGCAAAGCCAGATCGAGATCATGCAAGTCATGCCCTGGTGCCCATGATAATGAGGAGCCGTGCAAGCACAAGCAGAAGCAGAGGTGGAGGAGTGAAGTACTGTGGCCTATGGGCAGCGGCCATCGCCTCTGTTCTTCTCGCCATCTTGCTTGCCTCCACCACACACCTCCCTGCTTCGCCCTCCGATCCTCTGCTACACGGCCGCCGTCGGCGGAGGCAGTGTGACGAGGAGGCCAGATGGGTGGCCGGCATCGCGTCCCAGCTCAACGCCACCCTCGTCCTGACCGTCGACCACCTCGGCTGCGGCAACTTCAGCAGCGTGCAGAAGGCGGTGGACGCGGTGCCTGACCACGGCGCGGCCGGCGGCCGGACGCTGCTGGCCGTGGGCGCCGGCATCTTCAGGGAGAAGGTGGTGGTGTGGGGCAACAAGACGGGCGTGACGCTGCACGGCCGCGGCAACCTCAACAGCACCGTGGCGTGGAACGACACCGCCGCCTCCAGCGGCGGCAGCACCCCGTCCAGTGCCACCTTCACCGTCCTCGCCGCCAGCTTCGTCGCCTACAACATCAGCTTCCAGAACACGGCGCCTCCGGCGGACCCGGGCGCCAGCGGAGGGCAGGCGGTGGCGCTGCGCGTGGCCGGCGACCAGGCGGCGTTCCACTGGTGCGGTGTGTACGGCGCGCAGGACACGCTGCTGGACGAGCAGGGGCGGCACGTCTTCCGCGGCTGCTACGTCGAGGGCTCCATCGACTTCATCTTCGGCAACGCTCGGTCCCTCTACCTCAACTGCACTATCAGCTCCGTCGCGGCGGCCACCGGCAACGGCGGCCGCGTGACGGGGAGCATCACAGCGCAGGGGCGCGGGTCAGCGTCGGAGAAAACGGGGTTCGCGTTCGTGGGGTGCAGCGTCGTGGGGACGGGGAACGTGTGGCTCGGGCGGGCGTGGGGGCCCTACGCCACGGTGGTGTTCGCGAGGACGTACCTCGCCGCCGGCGTCGTGGCGCCGGAGGGGTGGAACGACTGGAATGATCTGGCCAGGCGGCAGACGGTGTTCTTCGGGGAGTACGAGAGCACGGGGCCCGGGGCGTGCAGGGACGGGAGGGTGCCGTACGCGCGGCAGCTAGATCGCCGGCAGGCCGCGCCCTTCATGGACGTCTCCTACATCGACGGCGACCAATGGGCGGTGCCGCCACTGCCAGTAGTACTAGCGCTGCCGCGGCAGGATGGCGGAGACGATTCAGATCATGCACCACGGGGAGAAGTAATGTAGATTTAGCATCTTTTTTGCCCTTTTCGTGGGTTTGATTTCATTTTTCTGACATTATTAAGTTTTTTCTTTTCGAAATGGGACAACCACAGATCATAGGATTCCACTTCTGAAAAATAAAATCCCTCTTGTTCATATTAATTGTCCCTAATTTCTTTGCGATTTTTTTCGAACTATTCATCTTCAATCGTGATAGTACTACAACCGAACAACACAAATAATAAAAGTTACATCCAGATCTACTATCTAGGCCTGAAGCAAGCCGAAGGCGTGCCGCCGTCATCGTCCCTCTTTAGCTGACCAAAACTTGTTATAGTAGACAGTCTGTAAGTCATCGTGCCAAGGCCTCGTAGGATTAGCGCACCACAACAAAAACCGTCGCTGATGAAAAGTGGTTAGTACAATATTATACTTCAAATAAGAACATATTACACCCTTTGTCAAGCCCTTCTTCCCTTTCCCTCGGCGGCTAGGGTAAACTCTCCCCTCCAAGTTTCATGGGTGAGCGCACGGACTCACTTCTTCTCTACCTTTCTCCGGTGGCTGGTGGCAGGGAGGAGAATACCGATGCCTTCGCTCTAGCTAGTAGTTTAGGCTAGGATTTTCTAATCCTTGCAGGTGCGGCGCTCGGGCAGATGACAACGCTTTTTCTTCGAGTTTATATTCCGGGCTCCGATTCTTCTCAAGTTAGTTCATCTGAATGTAGCCGACGAAGCCCTGGCATAGACTCCTTTCATCTCCTTGGGGAGCGAGGTTAGGGTTTCTCGTTGTGCATGCAAAATGACAAGATTTCATATCTATTGCTTCAGATCTATATCTATAATGATTCAACGATGGTGATTGCGGCTCCATCGTGCTGGTCCTTAAGGGCACATGCACAAAGACTTTTTGAGTCATCAACAAGGTCAAGTCGACTCCAATAGAGGAGCGGTGACAACAGCGCGTCGGCGGCTCATTCTAGTAGCTATAGTGGTCGTTGGTGGTCTAGAGATCTTATTGTAAATTTTATTATGTTTGAGGTGATTTATACTTTTGATGAACTTTTATAATAGACGTGGATTTTTTTTTCAAAACAATAACTATCACGCCCTTTGTCCCTCGGCGGTGTTGGTGGGGAGGCGATTTGTAACACGTAGTGCAGGGGCACTAACCCCATTTTTCTTTTGACTTTCATTTTTTGAACCAAAGTATAATTTAAATTTCGTTTGCATATTCGTGTTTCTTGTGATGAGGACTTTGAAACAAGGCCACTTTTACATATGTTTTAAGAAGTTTGAAAAGTTCACCAAGTATCAACTACTTAAATTTAATAAGAATGAACGACAAAACCACTAAGTTTTAGAAAATAAGTCTTACAATCGTGCAAGGAATCAAATGAGTTTGTGAGGCTAAATTTTGTTTTTCGACCTTTTTCTGAAACCTATTCGAGATTTGATCCTAGTTTGTAATTTTTTCGAGATCTGACCCTTTTGCTACCGCCAGGGACCATGGCGGTAGAGTATAACAGCCTGTCGCCAAGGTCCCTGGCGGTAGGGTTGCATGCCCTACCGCCAAAAACCTCCTAAGTATTGAACACAGTGCGTGCTCGTGCCTACCGCCAAAAACCTCCTAGGTCCCTGGCGGTAGGGATGTTTCCTACCGCCAAAGTCCCTGGCGGTAGGCTGTGATACGTCTCCGTCGTATCTATAATTTTTGATTGTTCCATGCCAATATTCTATAACTTTCATATACTTTTGGCAACTTTTTATACTATTTTTGGGACTAACATATTGATCCAGTGCCCAGCCAGTTCCTGTTTGTTGCATGTTTTTTGTTTCACAGAATATCCATATCAAACGGAGTCCAAACGGGATAAAAACTAACGAATATTTTTTTTGGAATATATATGATTTTTGAAAGAAAAATCCACGCGAGACGGTGCCCGAGGTGGACACGAGGCAGGGGGGCGCGCCTGCCCCCTGGGCGCGCCCCTGACCCTCGTGGGCCACCCGTAAGGCGGTTGATGCCCTTCTTTCGCCGCAAGGAAGCTAATATCCGGATAGAGATTGTGTTAAAATTTCAGCCCAATCGGAGTTACGGATCTCCGGAAATATAAGAAACGGTGAAAGGGAAGAATCTGGGAACGCAGAAACAGAGAGAGACAGAGAGACAGATCCAATCTCGGAGGGGCTCACTCCCCTCCCATGCCACGAAGAGCATGGACCAGAGGGGAAACCCTTCTCCCATCTAGGGAGAAGGTCAAGGAAGAAGAAGAAGGAGGGGGGCTCTCTCCCCCTCACTTCCGGTGGCGCCGGAACGCCGCCGGGGGCCATCATCATCACCGCGATCTACACCAACACCTCCGCCATCTTCACCAACATCTCCATCACCTTACCCCCTCTATCTACAGCGGTCCACTCTCCCGCAACCCGCTGTACCCTCTACTTGAACATGGTGCTTTATGCTTCATATTATTATCCAATGATGTGTTGCCATCCTATGATGTCTGAGTAGATTTTCGTTGTCCTATCGGTGGTTGATGAATTGCTATGATTGATTTAATTTTCTTGTGGTTATGTTGCTGTCCTTTGGTGCCCATCATATGATTGCGCGCGTGGATCACACCCTAGGGTTAGTTGTATGTTGATAGGACTATGTATTGGAGGGCAAGAGTGACAGAAGCTTCAACCTAGCATAGAAATTGATGCATACGGGATTGAAGGGGGACCAATATACCTTAATGCTATGGTTGGGTTTTACCTTAATGAACATTAGTAGTTGCGGATGCTTGCTAATAGTTCCAATCATAAGTGCATAGAATTCCAAGTCAGGGATGACATGCTAGCAGTGGCCTCTCCCACATAATACTTGCTATCGGTCTAGTAAAGTAGTCAATTGCTTAGGGGCAATTTCACAACTCCTACCACCACTTTTCCACACTCGCTATATTTACTTTATTGTTTCTTTATCTAAACAGCCCCTACTTTTTATTTATGTACTCTTTATTATCTTGCAAACCTATCCAACAACACCTACAAAGTACTTCTAGTTTCATACTTGTTCTAGGTAAAGCGAACGTCAAGCGTGCGTAGAGTTGTATCCGTGGTCGATAGAACTTGAGGGAATATTTGTTCTACCTTTAGCTCCTCGTTGGGTTCGACACTCTTACTTATCGAAAACTGTTGAGATCCCCTATACTTGTGGGTTATCAAGACCTTTTTCTGGCGCCGTTGCCAGGGAGCAATAGCGTGGGGTGAATATTCTTGTGTGTGCTTGTTTTCTTTATCACTAAGTAATTTTTATTTGTTGTTCTTAGTTGTTTTCTATCTTTAGTTATGGATAGGAAACACAAAATACCAAAAAATTAGTTGCACCTACTAAACCAATGGTTGAAGAACCACTCAAAATCTATCACACTGCTGAAGCTTATTACTTGGATTATCTTCGATCCCTATGTGCTCGTGCTGAAACCCCAACTAGCTTAGTTGAGGGAAAATCTTTAGATGAGCATGCTTGTTATGTGCGACACCGAATATCTGAAAAAGGGAAAATTTTACTGGGTCAAATTCATCGTTTGCAATGCTATGCTTGGAATTTATGCGAATTATATAATTTTACTTGTTGTTCTGAAAACCCTAAGAAACACATTCCCTAGCAATGTGAGTTTAGCGATAATGAAATCGTATATTCGTATGCTAAGGGTGTTTATAATTACTATGATGTTCAACAAATTGAAGAATTTGTTGCTTTTAAGGGTGCTTACGAAATTGCTTCTTTAATTGAAAAGTATGATGCTACTCTTTACAAATTTGAAAATTTTGCCATACTTAAATATTGCTATGATAATTATGCTTCTAATGCCTATGTTGAACCATATATTGAGGACTACTCCGCTGTCCAAGAAGAGACTAATATTTTGCAGGAGTCGATGGAACAAGAAATTGATGAAACTGTGAGCTCATTGGATGAAAAAGATGATGAGGAGAGCGAAGAACAAAAGGAGGAAGAGCGGATTAGCTAGCCGTGCCCACCTTCTAATGAGAGTAACTCTTCAACTCATACATTGTTTAATTTCCCTTCGTGTTTACCGAAGGATAATTTCTATGATGACTATTATGATCCCTTTGATTCTCTTGAAATATCCCTTTTTGATGATGCTTGCTATGCTTGTGGCCAAGATGCCAATATGAATTATGCTTATGGAGATGAACTTGCTATAGTTCCTTATGTTAAACATGAAATTGTTGATATTGCACCCACACATGATAGTCCTATTATCTTTTTGAATTCTCCCAACTACACTATATCGGAGAAGTTTGCTCTCATTAAGGAATATATTGATGGGTTGCCTTTTACCGTTGCACATGATGATTTTGATGAATATAATATGCATGTGCTTGCTGCTCCTACTTGCAATTATTATGAGAGAGGAACTATATCTCCACCTCTCTATGTTTCCAATATGATAAAATTGCAAGAAACTATTTATACTATGCATTGGCCTTTACTTTGTGTGCATGAATTGTTCTTTTATGACATGCCGATGCATAGGAAGAGAGTTAGACTTTGTCATTGCATGATATATGTTACCTTGTGCTCACCACTAAATTACAAATAATTTTTAATTAAAATTGGCTTTGATATACCCTGGGATCCGGGTGGATCCATTACTTGAGCACTATATGCCTAGCTTAATGGCTTTAAAGAAAGCACTGCCAGGGAGACAACCCGGAAGTTTTAGAGAGTTTATTTCCGTTGAGTGATTTTATATAGTTTAAAAACAACAAAAATAAAGAGGGGAACCCAAAACTTTTTCAAAAAGGAAAGCGAAAGTGAGAAAGATAAGCATTGTTGAAGTGGGAGCTAGCCTTGAACTTTGTTCATGCTCACGGAAACTTTGTAAATCTTGATTACAGAAACTTTTCAATAAAAATAATTATCTCCTTGTACAATTCCATTGTATTATAAAAATAATGTGCCAAGGTTTGCCTTTAGGATGTTTACATTTGCTTGATGGTTTGTACGGTGCAGGACAAAAACTTTGGCTGTAGTGCACGATTTTACATTTTTTGTTGGAATGTCAAATGGTTCTGATTCTTTTTGAAATGTCTTCCTATATTTTTTTCTAATTTTGGTAGAATTTTTCAAGTATTAGAAGTATGGTGAATGTTCAGATTATTACAGATTGTTTTGTTTTAGACAGATTCTGTTTTTGATGCATAGTTTGCTTGTTTTGATGAAACTATCGATTCATATCAGTGGATTAAGCCATGAAAAAGTTATATTACAGTAGACACAATGCAAAAACAAATTATGAATTGGTTTTCAGCAGTACTTAGAGTAGTGATTTGCTTTATTATACTAACGGATCTTACCGAGTTTTCTGTTGAAGTTTTGTGTGGATGAAGTGTTCGATGATCGAGAAGGTCTCAATGTGAGAAGAAGGAAGAGAGGCAAGGGCTCAAGTTTGGGGATGACCGAGGCACCCCAAGTAAATATTCAAGGAGACTCAAGCGTCTAAGCTTGGGGATGCCCCGGAAGGCATCCCCTCTTTTTTTAACAAGTATCGGTATGTTTTCGGATTCGTTTCTTTCATGCGATATGTGCAATCTTGGAGCGTCTTTTGCATTTAGTTTTCATTTTTCTTTTATGCACGATGCTGGTATGAGATAGTCCTTGGTTGATTTATAGAATGCTCTTTGCACTTCACTTATATCTTTTGAGTATGGCTTTATAGAATGCTTCATGTGCTTCACTTATATCATTTGAAGTTTGGATTGCCTGTTTCTCTTTACATAGAAAACCGTCATTTGTAGAATGCTTTTTTGCTTCAATTATATTTGTTAGAGCGTGGGCATATCTTTTGTAGAAAGAATTAAACTCCCTTGCTTCACTTATATCTATTTAGAGAGATGACAGGAATTGGTCATTCACATGGTTAGTCATAAAATCCTACATAAAACTTGTAGATCACTGAATATGATATGTTTGATTCCTTGCAATAGTTTTGCGATATAAAGATGGTGATATTAGAGTCATGCTAGTGGGTAGTTGTGGATTGTATAAATACTTGTGTTGAGGTTTGTGATTCCCGTACCATGCGCGTATGGTGAACCTTTATGTAACGAAGTCGGAGCATGATTTATTTATTGATTGTCTTTCTAATGAGTGGCGGCCGGGGACGAGCGATGGTCTTTTCCTACCAATCTATCCCCCTAGGAGCATGCGCGTAGTACTTTGTTTCGATGACTAATAGAATTTTGCAATAAGTATGTGAGTTCTTTATGACTAATGTTGAGTCCATGGATTATACGCACTCTCACCCTTCCACCATTGCTAGCCTCTCTAGTACCACACAACTTTCGCCGGTACCATAAACGCACCATATACCTTCCTCAAAACAACCACCATACCTACCTATCATGGCATTTTCGTATCCATTCTGAGATATATTGCCATGCAACTTCCATCATCATCATATACATGACTTGAGCATTCATTGTCATATTGCTTTGCATGATCGTAACATAGCTAGCATGATGTTTTCATGGCTTGTCCATTTTTTGATGTCATTGCTACGCTAGATCATTGCACATCCCGGTACACTGCCAGAGGCATTCATATAGAGTCATATCTTTGTTCTAGTATCGAGTTGTAATATTGAGTTGTAAGTAAATAAAAGTGTGATGATCATCATTATTAGAGCATTGCCCTAGTGAGGAAAGGATGATGGAGACTATGATTCCCCCACAAGTCGGGATGAGACTCCGGACTTTAAAAATAGATAAAAGAGGCCAAAAAAGCCCAAACAAAAAAAGAGGCGAAAGAAGCCCACCAAAAAAATAAAAATAAAAAAATGAGAGAAAAAGAGAGAAGGGGCAATGTTACTATCCTTTTACCAGACTTGTGCTTCAAAGTAGCACCATGTTCTTCATATAGAGTCTCTTGAGTTATCACTTTCATATACTAGTGGGAATTTTCATTATAGAACTTGGCTTGTATATTCCGATGATGGGCTTCCTCAAGCGCCCGAGGTCTTCATGAGCAAGCAAGTTGGATGCACACCCACTTAGTTTCAGTTTGAGCTTTCATACACTTATAGCTCTAGTGCATCTGTTGCATGGCAATCCCTACTCACTCACGTTGATATCTATTGATGGGCATCTCCATAGCCCGTTGATACGCCTAGTTGATGTGAGACTATCTTCTCCTTTTTGTCTTCTCCACAACCACCATTCTATTCCACCTATAGTGCTATGTCCATGGCTCACGCTCATGTATTACGTGAAAGTTGAAAAGGTTTGAGAATGTCAAAAGTATGAAACAATTGCTTGGCTTGTCATCGGGGTTGTGCATGATGTGAATATTTTGTGTGGTGAAGATGGAGCATAGCCAGACTATATGATTTTGTAGGGATAACTTTCTTTGGGCATGTTATTTTGAAAAGATATGATTGCTTTATTAGTAGGCTTGAAGTATTATTGTATTCATGTCAAATGATAGACTATTGCTTTGAATCACTCGTATCTTAATATTCATGCCATGATTAGATTACATGATCAAGATTATGCTAGGTAGCATTCCTCATCAAAAATTATCTCTTTTATCATTTACCTACTCGAGGATGATCAGGAACTAAGCTTGGGGATGCTGATACGTCTTTGTCGTATCTATAATTTTTGATTGTTCCATGCCAATATTCTACAACTTTCATATACTTTTGGCAACTTTTTATACTATTTTTGGGACTAACATATTGATCCAGTGCCCAGTGTCAGTTCCTGTTTGTTGCATGTTTTTTGTTTCGCATAATATCCATATCAAATGGAGTCCAAACGGGATAAAAACTGACGGAGAATTTTTTTGGAATATATATGATTTTTGGAAGAAAAATCCACGCGAGACGGTGCCCGAGGTGGCCACGAGGCAGGCGGGCGCGCCCCTGACCCTCGTGGGCCACCTATAAGGCGGTTGTTGCCATTCTTTCGCCACAAGAAAGCTAATATCTGGATAGAGATCGTGTTAAAATTTCAGCCCAATCGGAGTTGCGGATCTCCGGAAATATAAGAAACGGTGAAAGGGAAGAATCTGGGAATGCAGAAACAGAGAGAGACAGAGAGACAGATCCAATCTCGGAGGGGCTCTCGCCCCTCCCACACCACAGAGACCATGGACCAGAGGGGAAACCCTTCTCCCATCTAGGGAGAAGGTCAAGGAAGAAGAAGAAGGAGGGGGGCTCTCTCCCCCTCGCTTCCGGTGGCGCCGGAACGCCGCCGGGGGCCATCATCATCACCGCGATCTACACCAACACCTCCGCCATCTTCACCAACATCTCCATCACCTTACCCCCTCTATCTACAGCGGTCCACTCTCCCGCAACCCGCTGTACCCTCTACTTGAACATGGTGCTTTATGCTTCATATTATTATCCAATGATGTGTTGCCATCCTATGATGTTTGAGTAGATTTTCGTTGTCCTACCGGTGGTTGATGAATTGCTATGATTGATTTAATTTGCTTGTGGTTATGTTGCTGTCCTTTGGTGCCCATCATTTGATGCGCGCGTGGATCACACCCTAGGGTTAGTTGTATGTTGATAGGACTATGTATTGGAGGGCAAGAGTGACAGAAGCTTCAACCTAGCATAGAAATTGATGCATACAGGATTGAAGGGGGACCAATATACCTTAATGCTATGGTTGGGTTTTACCTTAATGAACATTAGTAGTTGTGGATGCTTGCTAATAGTTCCAATCATAAGTGCATAGAATTCCAAGTCAGGGATGACATGCTAGCAGTGGCCTCTCCCACATAATACTTGCTATCGGTCTAGTAAAGTAGCCAATTGCTTAGGGGCAATTTCGCAACTCCTACCACCACTTTTCCACACTCGCTATATTTACTTTATTGTTTCTTTATCTAAACAACCCCTACTTTTTATTTACGTACTCTTTATTATCTTGGAAACCTATCCAACAACACCTACAAAGTACTTCTAGTTTCATACTTGTTCTAGGTAAAGCGAACGTCAAGCGTGCGTAGAGTTGTATCAGTGGTCGATAGAACTTGAGGGAATATTTGTTCTACCTTTAGCTCCTCGTTGGGTTCAACACTCTTACTTATCGAAAACTGTTGCGATCCCCTATACTTGTGGGTTATCAGGCTGTTAGACCCTACCGCCATGGACTCTGGCGATAGCAAAAGGGCCAGATCTCGAAAAAATTTCAAACTAGGGTCAAATCTCGAATAAGTTTCAGAAAATGGTCAAAACACGAAAATTTGCCAGTTTGTGAATCACGAAGCAATCGTGCGGCCAGACGACTGGGCACGCACGCACCTTTGTGCCCCTCGAATTTCTGACGCTCCTACAGTAGGTAAGTTGGTGATATCGTAGGCAAGGAAAGCAGCCAAGGACGACATCAACAACCACTGGATAAAAAATTCAAAACCCTGATGATAAAACTAACATAGACGAGTGCAGGAAAAGTCAGCATGCAAACGGTGAAGGGGCTTGAACTGGCAGACTTTTTTTATTTTTGAGGGGCGGAGGCATTTCATTACTCAAGCAATAACAATTTTATAATCATCGGTAATGATAATGCTAATCTCTTGGGGAGCATTTGCAAGACAATAAGCTATGCGCTGCTGTCCACGACCAATTGCCGCCATTACATACCTAGTTTTATTTTGCCCACGACTAATCTTATGAATTACCAAAAAAGGCTTTCTCCCCGTTTTATATTATAAAGAAAATCGCCCGAGCCAAACATCCGACAAGGTTCACACACCCACACACACGTCTCACATGCAAATAAGGTAGCAGAAGGGTTAATGCTGAAGGCACGGCTCAACAAGCCCCGGAAACAAGCAACACACACAAACACAACAACATGTGCGACATGTCTACTCGGGATCTGGTGGAGGGGGCGGAAGCGGAGGCGCCACGCGAAAGGCCATCGAGCGAAGGTCGGCGAGGAGAGTGTTGATGACGTCCCGGTCCTGGGGGCGGCTAAGCGGCCGCCATAGCTGCAAGTAACCATACATTTTGAAGATCGCGTCAGTCGCACGTCGAAGAGGCACCTTCTGAATAACAAGCTTGTTGCGGATGGTCCAAAGCATTCAGGCGAGGACCCCAACGCACAACCATCTAATATGGCGGTAGCGCGGGGGGAGGGGGGAGGCGTGGATCTCTGCAAGTAAGTTGGGGAAGTTGGCGTTGCACCACTATCCACCGACCGTCTCACGGAAGCAGGACCACATGAATTGGGCTGTGGAGCAGGAGAAGAAGATGTGGTTAGTATCCTCCACCGTGCCGCACAAGGGACACATCCCATCTCCTGGTCCATTACGCTTGAGGACCTCTACCCCAGAGGGAAGGCGTCCCCGTATCCACTGCCACAGGAAGATCCTGATCTTCAGGGGAAGGCGAATGTCCCAGATCAGGCTAAAGGGCTCAGGGGCCAATGAAGGAGTGATGGCTGCGTATAAAGACTTAGTGGAGAAGCGGCCGGAAGGCTCTAGGCGCCAAGAAAGGGAGTCAGGGGCGCCCTCGACGTCCATCAGAAGAAGAGCGATATCCTGGAGAAGGGAGTCCCAAGCGGCCACCTCAAAGGGACCAAAGGGGTGCCGGAAGGCGAGACACCCTAAGTCAATAAGGGCCGTCTCGACGGAGACCCGAGGGTCAACCGCTATGGCGAATAGGGCCGGGAAGCGAGCGGCCAGGGGAAAGTCCCCTCGCCAGCGGTTGAACCAGAACAGGGTTGAGGACCCAGAGCCAACCGTGATGGACGTGCCTATGCGGAGCACGGGTAAAAGCTAAATCACAGCCTGCCAGAACTGGGAGCCACCAGAGCGTTGATAGAAAGCTAGGGGTTGGCCCCGAAGGTACTTGTTTCTGATGATAGTAAGCCAGAGGTCGCCCTCCCCATTGGCGATGCACCAGAGCCAATGAGTCAAGAGCGCAATGTTCATGCGCCGAGAAGACAGGATCCCCAGACCCCCCTGGTCCTTGGGTTTGCAGATGTCGGGCCAGCTTACCATATGGTATTTCTGCTTGTCCCCCTCGCTTTCCCAGAAAAACCTAGACTGGTACCTGGCGATCTCCTGATGGAGTGTCTCATGGAGGCTGTAGAAGCTCATGAGGAACCATAGGAGGCTGGCAAGCGAGGAGTTAACGAGGATTACCGCGGCCGCCTTCGAGAGCCATCGCCCCTTCTAGGGCTCGACCCGGTGTTGCATCCGGGTCACTGTTGGGCGGAGGTCAGCCACGGTGAGTCGCGAGTCACTAATGGGTATCCCCAAATATGTCATGGGGAAAGTACCCAAGCGGCAGTTAAGCCGATCAGCTATGGCTTGGGTCTCCTCTGGAGGATAGCCAAGGATCATCACTTCGCTCTTATCGAAGTTGATAGTGAGCCCAGACATCTATTGGAAGCAGAGGAGGAGAAACTTCAGGTTGGCAATATCGGTCGCGGAGCCCTCAACCATTATTATGGTGTCGTCGGCATATTGGAGGAGGGAGACCCCTCCCCCTCCTACCAGGTGAGGGACACTGTCGTGGATATGGCCAACAGATTTGGCCTTATCTAGGATGACCGCCAGGGCATCGACCACCATGTTAAATAGAAACGGGGAGAACTGGTCGCCCTCGCGAACCCCACAAAGCGTGGAGAAGAAGGGCCCGACCTCACCGTTAATGTTAACCGCGGCCCGACCACGGGAGACGAGCTACATACCTCTGGTCAGCCAGCAGTCATCGAAGCCCTTACGAAGCAAGACTTCTCGAAGGAAGGGCCAGTGAACCGTATCATAGGCTTTATGAAAGTCAAGCTTCAGGAAGACCGCTCGATGTTGTTTGGACCGGACTTCATGGAGGACCTCGTGGAAAACCAAAACCCCATCCAGAATAAACCGCCCCTGTATGAAGGCGGATTGGTTGGGGTGAGTGATGGTGTCAGCTAGAAGAGTCACCCTATTGGCGTACCCTTTGGCCAAGATCCGGAATATCACATTGATCACAGTGATAGGCCGGAACTAGTGGATGTCAGAAGCACCCGAAACTTTGGGGATGAGAGTGATGACCCCATAGTTTAGGCGCCCAAGGTCCATGGTCCCCGAGAAGAATTCGTTGAAGAGGGCCATTGTTAGGGAACACAGTAATTTCAAATATTTCCTACACACATGCAAGATCTATCATGGTGATGCATAGCAACGAGAGGGGAAGAGTGTTGTCCACGTACCCTCGTAGACCGTAAGCGGAAGCATTATGACAACGTGGTTCATGTAGTCGTACGTCTTCATGATCCGACTGATCCTAGCACCGAAAGTACGACACCTCCACGATCTGCACACGTTCGGCTCGATGACGTCCCACGAACTCTCGATCCAGCTGAGTGTCGAGGGAGAGCTTCGTCAGCACGACGGTGTGATGACGGTGATGATGAAGCTACCGGCGCAGGGCTTCGCCTAAGCACTATGATGATATGACCGAGGTGGATTATGGTGGAGGGGGGCACCGCACACGGCTAAGGGATCACTGATCAACTTGTGTGTTCTAGGGTACCCCCTGCCCCCGTATATAAAGGAGCAAGGGGGGGCCTTGGGCACGCCAAGGAGGGGAGTAGTCCTCCTCCTAGTAGGAGTAGGACTCCCCCTTTCCTAGTCCAACTAAGAGGAGGAAGGGGGAAGGAAGGAGAGGAGAAGGGAGAAGGAAAGGGGGGCGCCGCCCCCCTTCCCTAGTCCAATTCGAACTAGAGGGGGAGGGGCGCGTGGCCCCGCCTTGGCCGGCCCTTTCTCCCTCCACTAAGGCCCATGTGGCCCATTAGTTCCCCGGGGGGTTCCGGTAACCCTCCGGCACTCCGGTTTTCTCCGAAATCACCTGGAACACTTCCGGTGTCCGAATATAGCCGTCCAATATATCAATCTTTATGTCTCGATCATTTTGAGACTCCTCATCATGTCCGTGATCACATGCGGGACTCTGAACTATCTTCGGTACATCAAAACACATAAACTCATAATACCTATCGTCACCAAATGTTAAGCGTGTGGACCCTACGGGTTCGAGAACTATGTAGACATGACCGAGACACGTCTCCAGTCAATAACCAATAGCGGAACCTGGATGTTCATATTGGCTCCCACATATTCTACAAAGATATTTATCGGTCAAACCGCATAACGATATACGTTGATCCCTTTGTCATCAGTATGTTACTTGCCTGAGATTCGATAGTCAGTATCTCAATACCTAGTTCAATCTCGTTACTGGCAAGTCTCTTTACTCGTTTCATAACGCATCATCCCGTAACTAACTGATTAGTCACATTGCTTGCAAGGCTTATAGTGATGTGCATTACCGAGAGGGCCCAGAGATACCTCTTCGATACACGGAGTGACAAATCCTAATCTCGATCTATGTCAACTCAACAAAGACCACCGGAGACACCTGTAGTGCATCTTTATAGTCGCCCAGTTACGTTGTGACGTTTGATAGCACACTAAGTGTTCCTCCGATATTCGGGAGTTGCATGATCTCATAGTCATAGGAACATGTATAAGTTATGGAGAAAGCAATAGCAACAAACTAAACGATCATCATGCTAAGCTAACGGATGGGTCAAGTCAATCACATCATTCTCCAATGATGTGATCCCATTAATCAAATGACAACTCATGTCTATGGTCAGGAAACATAACCATCATTGATTCAACGAGCTAGTCAAGTAGAGGCATACTAGTGACAATCTGTTTGTGTATGTATTCACACATGTACTAAGTTTTTGGTTAATACAATTCTAGCATGAATAATAAACATTTATCATGATATAAGGAAATATAAATAAAAACTTTATTATTGCCTCTAGGGCATATTTCCTTCAGTCTCTCACTTGCACTAGAGTCAATAATCTAGATTACATTGTAATGATTCTAACACCCATGGAGTCTTGGTGCTGATCATGTTTTGCTCATGAGAGAGGCTTAGTCAACGGGTCTGCAACATTCAGATCCGTATGTATCTTGCAAATCTCTATGTCTCCCTCTTTGACTTGATTGCGGATGGAATTGAAGCGTCTCTTGATGTGCTTGGTTCTCTTGTAAAATCTGGATTTCTTTGCCAAGGCAATTACACCAGTATTGTCACAAAAGATTTTCATTGGACCCGATGCACTAGGTATTACACCTATATCGGATATGAAGTCCTTCATCCAGACTCCTTCATTTATTGCTTCCGAAGCAGCTATGTACTCTGCTTCACACGTAGATCCCGCCACGACGCTTTGCTTGGAACTGCACCAACTGTCAGCTCCACCATTTAATAAAAACACATATCCGGTTTGTGACTTAGAGTCATCCGAATCAGTGTCAAAGCTTGCATCGACGTAACCATTTACGACGAGCTCTTTGTCACCTCCATATACGAGAAACATATCCTTAGTCCTTTTCAGGTATTTCAGGATGTTCTTGACCGCTGTCCAGTGATCCACTCCTGGATTACTCTGGTACCTCCCTGCTAAACTAATAGCAGGGCACACATCAAGTCTGGTACACAGCATTGCATACATGATAGAACCTATGGCTGAAGCATAGGGAATGACTTTCATTTTCTCTCTATCTTCTGCAGTGGTTGGGCATTGAGTCTGACTCAACTTCACACCTTGTAACACAGGCAAGAACCCTTTCTTTGCCTAATCCATTTTGAACTTCTTTAAAACTTTATCAAGGTATGTGCTTTGTGGAAGTCCAATTAAGTGTCTTGATCTATCTCTATAGATCTTGATGCCCAATATATAAGAAGCTTCACCAAAGCTTTCATTGAAAAATTCTTATTCAAGTATCCTTTTATGCTATTTAGAAATTCAGTATCATTTCCAATCAACAATATGTCATCTACATATAATATCAGAAATGCTACGGAGCTCCCACCCACTTTCTTGTAAATACATGCTTCTCCAAAAGTCTGTATAAAACCATATGCTTTGATCACACTATCAAAGCATATATCCCAACCCCGAGAGGCTTGCACCAGTCCATAAATGGATCGCTGGAGCTTGCACACTTTGTTAGGACCTGTTGGATTGACAAAACCTTCTGGTTGCATCATATACAACTCTTCTTTAAGATATCCATTAAGGAATGCAGTTTTGACATCCATTTGACAAATTTCATAATCATAAAATGCGGCAATTGCTAACATGATTCGGACGGACTTAAGCATCGCTACGGGTGAGAATGTCTCATCGTAGTCAACTCCTTGAACTTGTCAAAAACCTTTTGCAACAAGTCGAGCTTTGTAGACAGTAACATTACCGTCAGCGTCAGTCTTCTTCTTGAAGATCCATTTATTCTCTATGGCCTGCTGATCAATGGGCAAGTCAACTAAAGTCCACACTTTGTTCTCCTACATGGATCCCATCTTAGATTTCATGGCTTCAAGCCATTTTGCAGAATCTGAGCTCATCATCGCTTCCTCATAGTTCATAGGTTCGTCATGGTCAAGTAACATGACCTCCAAAATAGGATTACCGTACCACTCTGGTGTGGATCTTACTCTGGTTGACCTACGAGGTTCGGTAGTAACTTGATCAGAAGTTTCATGATCATCATCATTAGCTTCCTCACTTGCTGGTATAGGAATCACTGGAACCGATTTCAGTGATGAACTACTTTCCAATAAGGGAGCATGTACAATTACCTCATCGAGTTCTACTTTCCTCCCAATCATTTCTTTCGAGAGAAACTCTATCTCTAGAAAGGATCCATTCTTAGCAACGAATATCTTGCCTTCAGATCTGTGATAGAAGGTGTACCCAACAGTCTCCTTTGGGTATCCTGTGAAGACACATTTCTCCGATTTGGGTTCGAGCTTATCAGGTTGAAGCTTTTTCACATAAGCATCGCAGCCCCAAACTTTAAGAAACGACAACTTGGGTTTCTTACCAAACCACAGTTCATAAGGTGTCCTCTCAACGGATTTAGATGGTGCCCTATTTAATGTGAATGTAGGTGTCTCTAAAGCATAACCCCAAAACGATAGCGGTAAATCAGTAAGAGACATCATAGATCACACCATATCTAGTAAAGTACGATTACGACGTTCGGACACACCATTACGCTATGGTGTTCCGGGTGGCGTGAGTTGCGAAACTATTCCGCATTGTTTCAAATGAAGACCAAACTCATAACTCCAATATTCTCCTCCATGATCGGATCATAGAAACTTTATTTTCTTGTTACGATGATTTTCCACTTCACTCTAAAATTCTTTGAACTTTTCAAATGTTTCAGACTTATGTTTCATTAAGTAGATATACCCATATCTTCTCAAATCATCCGTGAAGGTGATAAAATAACGATATCCGCCGCGAGCCTCAATGTTCATTGGACCACATACCTCAGTATGTATGATTTCCAATAACTCTGTTGCTCGCTCCATTGTTCATGAGAACAGAGTTTTAGTCATCTTGCCCATGAGGCATGGTTCGCAAGTACCAAGTGATTCATAATCAAGTGATTCCAGAAGTCCATCAGAATGGTTTTCTTCATGCGCTTTACACAAATATGACCTAAACGGCAGTGCCACAAATAAGTTGCACTATCATTATCAACTCTGCATCTTTTGGCTTCAATACTATGAACATGTGTATCACTACTATCAAGATTTAGTAAAAAATAGACCACTCATCAAGGGTGCATGACCATAAAAGATATTACTCATATAAATAGAACAACCATTATTCTCCGATTTAAATGAATAACCGTCTCACATCAAACAAGATCCAGATATAATGTTCATGCTCAACGCTGGCGCCAAATAACAATTATTTAGGTCTAAAACTAATCCCGGAGGTAGATGTAGAAGTAGCGTGCCGATGGCGATCACATCCACTTTGGAACCATTTCCCACGTGCATCGTCACCTCGTGCTTAGCCAATCTTTACTTAATCCGTAGCCCCTGTTTCGAGTTGAAAGTGTTAGCAACTAAACTAGTATCAAATACCCATGCACTACTGCGAGCATTAGTAAGGTACACACCAATAACATGTATATCAAATATACCTTTCACTTTGCCATCCTTATTCTCCGCCAAATACTTGGGGCAGTTCCGCTTCCAGTGACCAGTCCCTTTGCAGTAGAAGCACTCAGTCTCAGGCTTAGGTCCAGACTTGGGTTTCTTCACTTGAGCAGCAATTGGCTTGCAGTTCTTCTTGAAGTTCCCCATCTTCCCTTTACCCTTTTTCTTGAAACTGGTGGTCTTGTTGACGATCAACACTTGATGCTCCTTCTTGATTTCTACCTCCGCAACCTATAGCATTGTGAAGAGCTCAGGAATCGTCTTATCCATCCCTTGCATATTATAGTTCATCACGAAGCTCTTATAGCTTGGTGGCAGTGATTGAAGAACTCTGTCAATGACACTATCATCAGGAAGATTAACTCCCAGCCGAGTCAAGTGGTTGTGGTACCCAGACATTCTGAGTATATGTTCACTGAAAGAACTATTCTCCTCCATTTTATAGCTGTAAAACTTATTGGAGACTTCATATCTCTCAATCCAGGCATTTTCTTGAAATATTAACTTCAACTCCTAGAACATCTCATATGCTCCATGACGTTCAAAACGTCGTTGAAGTCCTGGTTCTAAGCCGTAAAGCATGGCACACTGAACTATCGACTAGTCATCAGCTTTGCTCTGCCAGGTGTTCACAACATCTGGCGTTGCTCCTGCAGCGGGTTTGTCACCTAGCGGTGCTTCCAGGACGTAATTCTTCTGTGCAGCAATGAGGATAATCCTCAAGTTACGGACTCAATCCGTGTAGTTTCTACCATCATCTTTCAACTTAGCTTTCTCTAGGAACGCATTAAAATTCAACGGAACAACAACACGGGCCATCTATCTAGAACAACATAGACATGCAAAATACTATCAGGTACTAAGTTCATGATAAATTAAAGTTCAATTAATCAAATTACTTAAGAACTCCCACTTAGATAGACATCTCTCTAATCATCTAAGTGATCACGTGATCCATATCAACTAAACCATGTCCGATCATCACGTGAGATGGACTAGTTTTCAATGGTGAACATCACTATGTTGATCATATCTACTATATGATTCACACTCGACCTTTCGGTCTCAGTGTTCCGAGGCCATATCTGCATATGCTAGGCTCGTCAAGTTTAACCCAAGTATTCTGCGTGTGCAAAACTGGCTTGCACCCGTTGTATGTGAATGTAGAGCTTATCACACCCGATCATCATGTGGTGTCTCGGCACGACAAACTGTAGCAACGGTGCATACTCAGGGAGAACACTTGTACCTTGAAATTTAGTGAGAGATCATCTTATAATGCTACCGCCAAACTAAGCAAAATAAGATGCATAAAGGATAAACATCACATGCAATCAATATAAGTGATATGATATGGCCATCATCATCTTGTGCCTTCGATCTCCATATCCAAAGCACCGTCATGATCACCATCGTCACCGGCTTGACACCTTGATCTCCATCGAAGCATCGTTGTCGTCTTGCCAACTATTGCTTCGACGACTATTGCTACCGCTTAGTGATAAAGTAAAGCAATTACATGGCGATTGCATTTCATACAATAAAGTGACAACCATATGGCTCCTGCCAGTTGCCGATAGCTGTGTTACAAAACATGATCATCTCATACAATAAAATTTAGCATCATGTCTTAACCATATCACATCATAACATGCCCTGCAAAAACAAGTTAGACGTCCTCTACTTTGTTGTTGCAAGTTTTATGTGGCTTCTATGGGCTGAGCAAGAACCGTTCTTACCTACACATCAAAAACCACAATGTGGTATAGTGATTGCTTTTTGATCTTCAGAAAGAACCCTGTTCATTGAATCTGATTCAACTAAAGTTGGAGAAACTGACACCCACCAGCCACCTGTGTGCGAAGCACATCGGTAGAACCAGTCTCGCGTAAGCGTACGCGTAATGTCGGTCTAGGCCGCTTCATGCAACAATACAGCCGAATCAAGAATCAACTAGTGACGACAAGCAATATGTATATACTCACGCACAAAAGTCCTTTGTGTTCTACTCATGCATATAACATCTACGCATAAACCTGGCTCGGATGCCACTATTGAGGAATGCAGTAATTTCAAAAATTTCGTACGCACACGCAAGATCTATCATGGTGATGCATAGCAACGAGAGGGGAAGAGTGTTGTCCACGTACCCTCGTAGACCGTAAGCGGAAGCATTATGACAATGCGGTTGATGTAGTCGTACGTCTTCACGATCCGACCGATCCTAGCACCGAAAGTACGGCACCTCCGCGATCTGCAAACGTTCGGCTCGATGATGTCCCACGAACTCTCGATCCAGCTAAGTGTCGAGGGAGAGCTTCGTTAGCACGACAGCGTGATGACAGTGATGATGAAGCTACCGGCATAGGGCTTTGCCTAAGCACTACAATGATATGACCGAGGTGGATTATGGTGGAGGGGCACCGCACATGGCTAAGGGATCAATGATCAACTTGTGTGTTCTAGGGTGCCCCTGCCCCCGTATATAAAGGAGCAAGGGGGGAGGCCGGCCGGCCCTTGGGGCGCGCCAAGGAGGGGAGGAGTCCTCCTCCTAGTAGGAGTAGGACTCCCCCTTTCCTAGTACAACTTGGAGGAGGAAGGGGGAAGGAAGGAGAGGAGAAGGGAGAAGGAAAGGGAGGCGCCCCCCTTCCCTAGTCTAATTCAGACTAGAGGGGGAGGGGCGCGCGGCCCTACCTTAGCCGGCCCTCTCTCTCTCCACTAAGGCCCATGTGGCCCATTAGTTCCCCCCCGGGGGGGGGGTTCCGATAACCCTCCAGCACTCCGGTTTTCTCCGAAATCACCCGGAACACTTCCGGTGTCCGAATATAGCCGTCCAATATATCAATCTTTATGTCGACCATTTCGAGACTCCTCGTCATGTCCGTGATCACATCCGGGACTCCAAACTATCTTCGGTACATCAAAACACATAAACTCATAATACCGATCGTCACCGAACGTTAAGCGTGCGGACACTATGGGTTCGAGAACTATGTAGACATGACCGAGACACGTCTCTGGTCAATAACCAATAGCAGAACCTGGATGTTCATATTGGCTCCCACATATTCTACGAAGATCTTTATCGGTCAAACCACATAACGATATACGTTGATCCCTTTGTCATCGGTATGTTACTTGCCCGAGATTCGATTGAGGTATCTCAATACCTAGTTCAATCTCGTTACTGGCAAGTCTCTTTACTCGTTCCGTAATGCATCATCCCGCAACTAACTGATTAGTCACATTGCTTGCAAGGCTTATAGTGATGTGCATTACCGAGAGGCCCCAGAGATACCTCTCTGATACATGGAGTGACAAATCCTAATCTCGATCTATGCCAACTCAACAAACACCATCGGAGACACCTGTAGAGTATCTTTATAGTCGCCCAGTTACATTGTGACGTTTGATAGCACACTAAGTGTTCCTCTGGTATTCGGGAGTTGCATGATCTCATAGTCCTATTAACCTAGAGCCTAGTGCCAGTTTCTGTTTTTTTCCTTATTTTTGAGTTTACAGAAAAGGAATACCAAACGGAGTCCAATTGGCGTGACAATTTTTGACGATATTTTATGGACCAAAAGAAGACCCCGAAGTAAAAGAGTTGGGCCAGAAGAGTCCCGGGCCATCCACGAGGGTGGTGGGCGTGCCCACCCCCTGGGGCACGTGGGCCTACCTGGTGGACGACTCGGGCACCTTCTTAACGTGAGACCTACGCCAAAAATTCCTATAAATAGAGAAACCTCCAGAAAATAACCTAGATTGGGAGTTCCGTCGTCAGAAGCCTCCGTAGCCACCGAAAACCAATCTAGACCCATTTCGGCACCCTGCCGGAGGGGGAATCCCTCTTCGATGGCCATCTTCATCATCCCGACGCTCTCCATGATGAGGAGGGAGTAGTTCTCCCTCGGGGCTGAGGGTATGTACTAGTAGCTATGTGTTTGATCTCTCTCTCTCTCTCTCTCTCTCTCGCGTGTTCTTGAGTCGGCACGATCTTGATGTATCGTGAGCTTTGCTATTATAGTTGGATCTTATGATGTTTCCCCCATCTACTCTCTTGTGATGAATTGAGTTTTCCCTTTGAAGTTACCTTATCGGATTGAGTCTTTAAGGATTTGAGAACACTTGATGTATGTCTTGCATGTGCTTATCTGTGGTGACAATGGGATATCACGTGATCCACTTGATGTATGTTTTGGTGATCAACTTGCGAGTTCCGTGACCTCATGAACTTATGCATAGGGGTTGGCACACATTTTCGTCTTGACTCTCTGGTAGAAACTTTGGGGCACTCTTTGAAGTTCTTTGTGTTGGTTGAATAGATGAATCTGAGATTGTGTGATGCATATCGTATAATCATACCCACCGATACTTGAGGTGACATTGGAGTATCTAGGTGACATTAGGGTTTTGGTTGATTTGTGTCTTAAGGTGTTATTCTAGTACGAATCTATGATAGATTGAACGGAAAGAATAGCTTCGTGTTATTTTACTACGGACTATTGAATAGATCAATCAGAAAGGATAACTTTGAGGTGGTTTCGTACCCTACAACAATCTCTTCGTTTGTTCTCCTCTATTAGTGACTTTGGAGTGACTCTTTGTTGCATGTTGAGGGATGGTTATATGATCCAATTATGTTATTATTGTTGAGAGAACTTGCACTAGTGAAAGTATGAACCCTAGGCCTTGTTTCCACGCATTGCAATACCGTTTTCGCTCACTTTTATCATTAGTTACCTTGCTGTTTTTATGTTTCCAGATTACAAAAACCTATATCTACTATCCATATTGTACTTGTATCACCATCTCTTCGCCGAACTAGTGCACCTATACAGTTTACCATTGTATTGGGTGTGTTGGGGACACAAGAGACTCTTTGTTATTTGGTTGCAGGGTTGTTTGAGAGAGACCGTCTTCATCCTACGCCTCCCACGGATTGATAAACCTTAGGTCATCCACTTGAGGGAAATTTGCTACTGTCCTACAATCATCTGCATTTGGAGGCCCAACAACGTCTACAAGAAGAAGTTTGTGTAGTAGACATCAAGCTCTTTTGTGACGCCGTTGCCGGGGAGGTTAGCGCTTGAAGGTATATCTTTAGATATTGCAATCGAATCTTTTTGTTTCTTGTTTTATCACTAGTTTAGTTTATAAAACAGAACTACAAGAAAAATGGAACTGAGGGTACCTCATATGCTTCATCTTTTTAATATCTTCCATGAAAATAAGGATTCCGATAATTGTGCCAAAGTGCTAGAAGAAGAATGCATTAGAATGCTTGGCACTAAATCTTTGGATGATGAGCATGATTGCAATGTTGTTAGTATGAATTGTTTGAATACCCATGATGCTAATGATATGCAAAGCCACAAGCTTGGGGATGCTACATTTAATGAAGATGATATTTTTAGTCTCCCAAGTTTTGATGAGCAAAATTATTATGATGATAGCATGCCTCCTATTTATGATGGTTATATTGATTAAAGTGGGTTTGGAAGAGTGTCAACTTTAGGAAGTAATGATCCCACTATTTTGGAGGATGTTTAATCTTATTGTGATAATTATGAAAGTGGATTTGGAGAGGTCATGACTTTATTTAGTAATGATTCCACTATCTTGGAAGAGGTTTCAATTGATTATGATGAGAACAAAGTTTCTACTTACGATGATTATTGTGATGACACGTATGCTATAAAAAGTAGTGATGATTATATTAAAACTTGTCATGATTATGATTACCCTTTTCCTGAATATTACTCTTTTAATGAGGAAACAATTTGTAGTATTCGAGTTTCTTATGATACTCCCACTATTCCAAATGAGAAGAATTTTACCTATGTGGAGAGTAGTAAATTTTATATGCTTGTGGCTCATGAAAAGAATGCTTTATGTGATAGTTATATTGTTGAATTCATTCATGATTCTACTAAAAATTATTATTATGGAGGAATATATGCTTGTAGGAATTGCAATAATATCAAGTTTCCTCTCTATGTGCTTAAATTTTTAAAGTCATGCTTGTTTTGCCTTCCTATGCTAGTTGATTATTGTTCCCATAAGTTGTTTAATCACAAAATCCCTATGAATAGGAAGTGGGTTTGACTTAAATATGCTAGTCATATTCTTCATGATGCTCTCTTTATGTTTCAATTCTTATCTTTTATGTGAGCATCATCGAAATCATCATGCCTAGCTAGGAGTGTTAAATGATAGCAATTGTTGGGAGGCAACCCATTTTATTTTTGTTCCTGTTTAGTAATAAATAATTCATCTAGCCTATGTTTAGATGTGGTTTTTTGTTTTAATTAGTGTTTGTGCCAAGTAGAACCTTTGGGAAGACTTGGGGGAAGTTTATGTGATCTTGCTGTAAAAAACAGAAACTTTAGCGCTCACGAGATTTGCTGCCATTTTTTACTGGAGAGTGAGATTAGGTTGATTCTTTTTGAAGATGATTAACATACAAATTCCTCACGTCCAACAATTTATTTTAGAATTTTTGAGGTTCCATAAGTATACGTTTGATCCAGATTACTACAGACTGTTCTGTTTTTGACAGATTCTGTTTTCTATGTGTTGTTTGCTTATTTTGATGAATCTATGAGTAGTATCGGAGGGTATGAACCATATATGAGTTGTAATACCGTATATATTACACCAATATGAATTTATAATGAGTTAACAACAGTACCTAAGTGGTGATTTATTTTCTTATACTAACGGAGCTTGCAAGTTTTCTGTTAAGTTTTGTGTTGTGAAGTTTTCAAGTTTTGGGTAAAGATTCGATGGACTATGGAATAAGGAGTGGCAAGAGCCTAAGATTGGGGATGCCCAAGGCACCCCAAGGTAATATTCAAGGACAACCAAGAGCCTAAGCTTGGGGATACTCCGGATGGCATCCCCTCTTTCGTCTTCATTCATCGGTAACTTTACTTGGAGCTATAGTTTTATTCATCACATGATATGTGTTTTTCTTGGAGCGTCATTTTATTTTCTTTTATTTTGCTTACTGTTTGAATAAAATACCAAGATCTGAAATTCTTAAATGTTAGAGAGTCTTCATGTAGTTGCATAATTATTCGACTACTCATTGATCTTCACTTATATCTTTTGGAGTAGTTTGTCATTTGCTCTAGTGCTTCACTTATATCTTTTTAGAGCACGACAATGGTTTTATTTTGAAGAAATAGATGAACTCTCATGCTTCACTTATATTATTTTGAGATTCTTTAGAACAGCATGCTAGTTTGCTTTGGTTATGAAATTAGTCCTAATATGATGGGCATCCAAGAGGGATATAATACAAACTTTCATATAAAGTGCGTTGAATACTATGAGAAGTTTGATACTTGATGATTGTTTTGAGATATGAGGATGGTAATATTAGAGTCATTCTAGTGAGTAGTTGTGAATTTGAGAAATACTTGTGTGAAAGTTTGTGATTCCCGTAGCATGCACGTATGGTGAACCGTTATGTGATGAAGTCGGAGCATGATTTATTTATTAATTGTCTTCCTTATGAGTGGCGGTCGGGGACGAGCGATGGTCTTTTCCTACCAATCTATCCCCCTAGGAGCATGCACGTAGTACTTTGTTTCCATGACTAATAGATTTTTGCAATAAGTATGTGAGTTCTTTATGACTAATGTTGAGTCCATGGATTATACCCACTCTCACCCTTCCACCATTGCTAGCCTCTCTAGTACCGCACAACTTTCGCCGGTACCATAAACCCACCATTTATCTTCCTCAAAACAGCCACCATACCTACCTATTATGGCATTTCCATAGCCATTTCGAGATATATTGCCATGCAACTTTCCACCGTTCCGTTTATTATGACACACTCCATCATTGTTATATTGCTTTGCATGATCATGTAGTTGACATCGTATTTGTGGCAAAGCTACCGTTCATAATTCTTTCATACATGTCACTCATGAGTCATTGCACATCTCGATACAGCGCTGGAGGCATTCATATAGAGTCATATTTTGTTCTAAGTATCGAGTTGTAATTCTTGAGTTGTAAGTAAATAAAAGTGTGATGATCATCATTATTAGAGCATTGTCCCATGCGAGGAAAGGATGATGGAGACTATGATTCCCCCACAAGTCGGTATGAGACTCTAGACGAAAAAGAGAGGAAAAAGAGGCCATAGAAAAAGAAGGCTCAAAAAAACAAAAAAAGGGAGAAAAAGAGAGAAGGTGCAATGCTACTATCCTTTTACCACACTTGTGCTTCAAAGTAGCACCATGATCTTCATGATAGAGTGTCTCCTATGTTGTCACTTTCATATACTAGTGGGAATCTTTCTTTATAGAACTTGGCTTGTATATTCCAATGACGGGCTTCCTCAAAATGCCCTAGGTCTTCGTGAGCAAGCGAGTTGGATGCACACCCACTTAGTTTCTTTTTGAGCTTTCATACACTTATAGCCCTAGTGCATCCATTGCATGGCAACCCCTACTCACTCACATTGATATCTATTGACGGGCATCTCCATAGCCCATTGATACGCCTAGTTGATGTGAGACTATCTTCTCCTTTTTGTCTTCTCCACAACCACCATTCTATTCCACCTATAGTGCTATGTCCATGGATCACGCTCCTGTATTGCGTGAAGATTGAAAAGGTTTGAGAACATCAAAAGTATGAAACAATTGCTTGGCTTGTCATTGGGGTTGTGCATGATTTAAATATTTTATGTGATGAAGATAGAGCATAGCCAGACTATATGATTTTGTAGGGATAGCTTTCTTTGCCCATGTTATTTTGAGAAGACATGATTACTTTGTTAGTATGCTTGAAGTATTATTATTTTTATGTCAATATTAAACTTTTGTCTTGAATCTTATGGATCTAAATATTCTTGCCACAATAAAGAAGATTACATTGATAAATATGTTAGGTAGCATTCCACATCAAAAATTATGTTTTTTATCATTTACCTACCTGAGAATGAGCAGCAATTAAGCTTGGGGATGCTTGATACGTCTCCAACGTATCTGTAATTTTTTGATTGTTCCATGCTATTATATTATCAACCTTGGATGTTTTATATGCATTTATATGCTATTTTATATGATTTTTGGGACTAACCTATTAACCTAGAGCCCAGTGCCAGTTTCTGTTTTTTCCTTGTTTTTGAGTTTTACAGAAAAGGAATACCAAATGGAGTCCAATTGATGTGTCGATTTTTGACGATTTTTTATGGACCAAAAGAAGACCCTGGAGTAAAAGAGCTGGGCCAGAAGAGTCCCGGGCCGTCCACAAGGGTGGGGGCGCGCCCACCCCCTGGGCGCATGGGCCTACCTCGTGGAAGACTCGGGCACCTTCTTGACGTGAGACCTACGCCAAAAATTCCTATAAATAGAGAAACCTCTAGAAAATAACCTAGATCGGGAGTTCTGCCGCCAGAAGCCTCCGTAGACACCGAAAACCAATCTAGATCCGTTCCGGCACCCTGCCGGAGGGGGAATCCTTCTTCGGTGGCCATCTTCATCATCCCGGCGCTCTCCACGACGAGGAGGGAGTAGTTCTCCCTTAGGGCTGAGGGTATGTAACAGTAGCTATGTGTTTGATCTCTCTCTCTCTCTCGTGTTCTTGAGTCGACACAATCTTGATGTATCGCGAGCTTTGCTATTATAGTTGGATCTTATGATGTTTTCCCCCCTCTACTCTCTTGTGATGAATTGAGTTTTCCCTTTGAAATTAACTTATCGGATTGAGTCTTGAAGGATTTGAGAACACTCGATGTATGTCTTGCATGTGCTTATCTGTGGTGACAATGGGATATCACGTGATCCACTTGATGTATATTTTGGTGATCAACTTGTGAGTTCCGTGACCTCGTGAACTTATGCATAGGGGTTGGCACACGTTTTCGTCTTGACTCTCCAGTAGAGACTTTGGGGCACTCTTTGAAGTTCTTTGTGTTGGTTGGATAGATGAATCTGAGATTGTGTGATGCATATCGTATAATCATACCCACGGATACTTGAGGTGACATTGCAGTATCTAGGTGACATTAGGGTTTTGGTTGATTTGTGTCTTAAGGTGTTATTCTAGTACAAACTCTATGATAGATTGAACGGAAAGAATAGCTTCGTGTTATTTTACTACGGACTCTTGAATAGATTGATCAGACAGGATAACTTTGAGGTGGTTTCGTACCCTACAATAGTCTCTTCGTTTGTTCTCCACTATTAGTGACTGTGGAGTGACTCTTTGTTGCATGTTGAGGGATGGTTATATGATCCAATTATGTTATTATTGTTGAGAGAAATTGCACTAGTGAAAGTATGAACCCTAGGATTTGTTTCCACGCATTGCAATAGCGTTTTCGCTCACTTTTATCATTAGTTACCTTGCTGTTTTTATATTTTCAGATTACAAAAACCTATATCTACTATCCATATTGCACTTGTATCACCATCTCTTCCCCGAACTAGTGCACCTATACAATTTACCATTGTATTGGGTGTGTTGGGGACACAAGAGACTCTTTGTTATTTGGTTGCAGGGTTGTTTGAGAGAGACTATCTTCATCCTACGCCTCCCACAGATTGATAATGTCAGGACCCCGACTCGATGTCACATTGATCTAGCCTGTAAGACCTCATATCACTTTGCGGCCTCACGCACGGTATCCCCACGGGTGTCGCCTTACCTTTGCCCGGGACCGTTTGCGCCTTTTGGCTCACGTATATGATAATGTCGCTAGCATCCATATGATAAGGAGCCCGGGCTGACATGACTAGTCGTAAACCCAAAGTGGCACAGACTTACAGGGACAGGCATCCATGACCCAGCTTCGAACGTGTCGGTCAACAGCAAGTGGGTCCGGGCTGTAGCACTGGGCTAGCAGGACTCCGGTAAACCGGGCTGTAGCGGGCTAACAGGACTCCGGTACTCAATGCGTGACATTTCCCCAAAGGGACAGACACCGGAACGAAGAAGGACACATGCCGGCCAGCCTAAGTGTTCCAGAGCAGTAGCAAGCTACCATGGCTCAGCGGTAACACTAGGAGACATTTCCCGGTAAGAGAGGCTACTAAAGATAAACAACTAGATAGTCAGATCCCACACATACCAAGCATTTCAATCATACACACAATATGCTCGATATGTGCAAATACAACAAGGCATCACAACATGACTCTATGACACAAGTACTTTATTTAAGGCTCAGAGAGCCATACATAACATACACAAAGGTACGGGTCACACGACCCAGCATTCAAGTCATACAGTCATACAAAACAGCAGCGGAAGTAACTTGTCTGAGTACAGACAACTAGAAAAATAAAAGAGGCTTGGAAAGCCTAGCTATACTACGTGGTCCTTCACCAGCTCAGGATCACCACCTGGGCCTTAGCCTACTCATTGATGTCAACGTCTACGTAGAACCCATCAGAAGGGGTTGCAGCATCTTCTGTAAAAATGTAAATTATAGCAACATGAGTACAAAGGTACTCAGCAAGACTTACATCAGATCCTACATACATGCATATTATCAAGAAGGGTTGGTGGAGTTATTGCAGCAAGCCAGCTTTGACTCTTGGCTAGGCTAACCTACGAGACTCCAACTTGAAATGGTTTTGCGCACACGAGTCCACTACTCTCCACTTCAATACACTACCGAGGATCCGCCTCCGTCTTCCTATGGAAGAGCCATCCTCGGCACTCACACTTATCTTGAGGCTTTTAGTAGTTTCCATTTACTTGTCTATGAACTGTATAGGCAACCAAGTAGTCCTTTACCGCGGACGCGGCTATTCGAATAGATCATGATAACCCTGCAGGGGTGTACTTCTTCATACATGTTTCCACCACTTAGCGTCTGCACACGACATGTGCTCGGCAGACTTCAAGCGAAAGCCGACCTGGGTGTAGACCACGACCTACCTAAACACTTAAGCCTCTAGTCCAGGTTTATCGCCTATCCAGGTTCCATCCGCAGGGAGTCCGGCCGAGGTTTCCCATACGACCCCGAACGATGTGAACAGGGTTCCCGAGATACCTAACGGGTATTCGGTACACCGTGCCACGTACCTACCGCATCACAGCCCACCCCTACGGTCAGCGCTGTCCACGGCCTCCAGTAGGCTACAAACACCAGAAACTACGTGCAACTCCTGGACAGAGAGCTAGGGTGAATAAGAAGTCGAGCGGGGTCATATTTCAGGGCCCAATGCATGGTAGTAGCTGTATCTTAAATCGCACATACAGATCTCAGTGCTTAAGGTCGGCTTCAATGAAACAACCCACCATGTACTCCTACATGGCCTCTCATCGATACCTTTACCAAATCGTGTTCACCACACCACTCTCATTACCGACATAATCATTTCACTCTAGCCATCACCCAGATGAACCAGACCTGACACGACTCTAAGCATAGCAGGCATAGCAAGGTAGGAACAACACATACATATGGCTCAATCAACTCCTACACATGCTAGTGGGTTTCATCTAGTTACTGTGGCAATGACAGGTCATGCAGAGGAAATAGGTTCAACTACCATAGCACACAGCAGTTTGAAACGCGTTGTCTTAATGCAGTAAAAGAGAGCAGGAGCGAGAACATGGGATTGTATCGATATGATCAAATGGTTGGTTGCTTGCCTGATGGTTCGATGCATTGATACGGTTCTTCGTTAGGGTAATCACGGTACTCCTTGGGGGCAGAACCTGCCGCGAAGAACACCGATACACAACCATCACCAAACAATGTGCAACAATATGATGCATGCATGAAACATAGCAATATGAGTGTGTTGGGCTAATGCAACTAAGACCAGAAGGGTTTGAACCAATTTGAATCAAAGATTCAAATTTCAAACTCAAACATGGCCTTTTAAAGTGCTTTTCCTTGTTCTGCATTAAACATCAGGTTAACTTGTTTAATCATGCATGGAAATAGTATAGATGGATAGATTGGATTTTTCTGATCATTTTTCTTATATAATTTGTCTGATTTGGAGTTATAGAATAAAAGTTATGAATTTTTGAAGTTTAAATTATATTCTGGAATTTCCTATATTAGATTAATTCCAGAAAATCAATTATTGCGTCAGCCTGACGTCAGTGTGACGTCAGCAGGTCAACGGAACACGTCCGGGTCAAACCTGACAGTGGGTCCCGCATGTCAGGGTGATTAAATTAACTAAAGTTTAATTAAAACTAAACCTGTTTAATTAACAGGGCTGGGCCCCACCTGTGATTGACTCAGGGGAGTCAACCAGGGCCCACCCGTGGTCAAAGTCAATGCCAGCGGCGCCGACGTTTAGCCGCCGGCGAGCCCGACGCGGCGGCGGGAGTGGTTTTGGCCGTTTCGGCCACCAAATGGGTCACGGAGACCACCGGAGTGGAGCTGAGGACGAACCGCAGCTCCTGGTGGAGTCCGTTGGGGTCGGGGTGGCCGGAGTTGGCGCCGGCGATGACCTTGGCGGCCACCGGAGTTCGGGTGAAAGCGAACTCGGCCTAGGGTGTGCGGGAAGGTGCGGGAAGTGCACGGTTGGGCCCAACGCAGCGTGGTGAGTGCGTTGGCCACCGCGGGTTGGCCGGAGGATGGCCGGGAGCACGTCGGCGACGAGATCCGCGGCGGTGCGTGCGTGTGATCTTCATGCGGTGGCTACACGGCTCGGGAATGAGAGAGGGAGGGTCGGAGGGGTAGCTAGGCTCACAACGCTCCCGTAGAGGCCACCGGCGGGGTTGGGGACGAGCTGAGGCGGCGACGGCGTTGAAGGGGATCTCCGGCGACGGCGAGCTCGGGCGAGGTCGGTGCGGTGGTCTCGGGCCGCACGAGCACACGGGGCTCGGCTAGCTCGATGAAGTGGACGGCGGCGGAGCTCCTGGACACGGCGGCATGGTGTGGGGTTGACGGAGGGCGTGGCTACGGCGAGGGGGTGGCGGCGATGGCGTCGGCCATGGCGTGGGAGAGCGAGGGAGAGGAGCTGGAGAGGTGAGGGGGTGTCTGGGAGGTTCGGGAGAGAGAGAGAGGCCGATTCACGGCGTTAGCCGGGCGAGGGAGGCGGCGAGGCGGCGAGCAGGTGCGTGGCACCCATGCGGTGCTCGCCGTCGAGCACTTGCCTGCCTGCCTGGCCGGCAAGCAGCTCGCTGGCGCGGTGCTGGGCTGGGCCGGCAGGTGGGCCGGGTGCTGGGCGCCAGGTAAGCTTTTTCCATTTTTTTTCCGTTTTCTGTTTTTTAATACTTCTGCAACTTTGTTGAATTAAATAAAATACTTAGGCTACTCCTAAAATCACCAAACTACTCCTGGTCCATAGTTGGATTATTTCCAATAGGAAACATTTTAGTTTGGAGATATTTGAGCATTTAAATATTTTATATAATTTTAAATGCCCAAATTCAAATATTTATGATTTAATTCAAAAACCCTAAGCTGGCCTAGGAAAATGTGCACCACTTTTGGCAGAGGTTCTGAACCAAGACAAAAATGATGGGCATTTTAGAAGGGCATTTCAGGTTCATTGAAAAAGTTTTTAGTAAACCCTAATTGGATTCAGAGGGGACTGGGGGTTCTGTCATCCCCATTTCAGGTTTCTAATGAAAGATTAAACATGATGCAACACTCTAATGCATGACTAACTAGGATGTGACAGATAAACCTTAGGTCATCCACTTGAGGGAAATTTTCTACTGTCCTACAAACCTCTGCACTTGGAGGCCCAACAACGTCTACAAGAAGAAGGTTGTGTAGTAGACATCAGGGCCAGAGTGACCCCACCCCAAAGGGTGGGGGAGAATAGGGCTTTGTAAAAGCCATCAACGTGAGCGCGGATGTCCGATGGACGGACAAGCTGGTAGTCCCCATCCCATAAGCAATGGATGGAGTTCCGTCATCGCCGCCCATTCGTGATCGCCTGAAAGTAAGCCGTATTAGCGTCTCCACAAAGCACCCATCTCTGGGTACCGCGGAGCCTCTAGTATGCTTGTTCATCCATGTAGATGGTCGAGAGCTGATCCTCAAGATCATATCTCAGCATCCACTCTTCCGGGGAATTCCCGGGAGTGTCAGCGTGGGTGTCCAAGGCCTGGATGGCTGTTAGAAGGGCTTTCTTGCGTCTGCGGAGGTCTCGGCCAAGGTTCGCGCCCCACCCCTTCATAAATTGGCGGGCGAGCTTGGCACAGAACTGCCATGAGTCAACGACAGACACGGAGCGGTGGGGAGATGAACGCGCAGCGATCCACTTAGCCACGACTGCCTTGAGGAATCCCACCTGGTTGAGCTAGAAGAGCTCAAACTGAAATCATGGCGGGATGGGGGGCGTTCGTCGGCGGTGGAGAGGAGGAGAGGGACGTGATCAGACCCGATCCGGGTAATCGCCCGAAGCAAGGCCAAGGGACACCTGAGCTCCCATTCCGGAGAAACTAGGACGTGATCCAGGACGGATCACGTCGGGTCGGCTTGATGGTTCGTCCAAGTAAAGCTGGCGCCCGTCCGCTCTAGCTCAAGGAGGCCAAGCTCGCTGAAAGGATCGATATGGTTGACTAGAGAGGGGGGGGGGGTGAATAGGCAACTAACAATTTTTAGCTTTTCTTTAACAATTTAAACTTTGCATCAAAGTAGGTTGTCTAGATATGCAACTAGGTGAGCAACCTATATGATGCAACAAGGATAGGAACACAAGCAAGCAAGATATATGAAACAAATAAGCTTGCACAAGTAAAGGCACGAGATAACCAAGAGTGGAGACGGTGGAGACGGTGGAGACAAGGATGTGTTGCCGAAGTTCCTTCCCTTTGAGAGGAAGTACGTCTCCGTTGGAGCGGTGTGGAGGCACAATGCTCCCCAAGAAGCCACTAGGGCCACCGTATTCTCCTCACGCCCTCACACAATGCGAGATGCCGTGATTCCACTATTGGTGCCCTTGGAGGCGGCGACCGAACCTTTACAAACTAGGTTGGGGCAATCTCCACAACTCAATTGGAGGCCCCCAACGACACCACGAAGCTTCACCACAATGGACTATGGCTTCGCGGTGACCTCAACCGTCTAGGATGCTCAAACACCCAAGAGTAACAAGATCCGCAAGGGATTAGTGGGGGGAATCAAATATCTCTTGGTGGAAGTGTAGATCGGGGCCTTCTCAACAACTCCCGAGCAAATCAACAAGTTTGGTCGGCTAGGGAGTGAGATCGGGTGAAAATGGAGCTTGGAGCAATAATGGAGCTTAGGGGTGGAAGAGGTGAGTCAACGGGGAAGAAGGGGACCCCTTACATAGTGTGGGAAAAGGATCCAACCATTACCCACCAACCAGCCCGCGGCCAGCGGTACTACCGCGCCTAACCAGCGGTACTACCGCAAGGCCGCGCGGTACTACTACTTGCAACCAAGCGGTACTACCGCACGGCTGTGCGGTACTACCGTACCGACCCACGGTACTACCGCAACCCCAGCAACAGAAAAGATAAACAGACGCGCAGGAGCTGGGGGCGGTACTTCCACACGCGCGGTACTACCACGCCCCCCATGCGGTACTACCGCAAGGCAAACACCCCAGCCAGGGAAAGGGAACTTCCGTGCCTACTTCCACAAAGAAACGGAAGTAGCAAAAACCCGACACAGTAGTACTGCCGAGGGGCGGTACTATTGCCTGACTGCATAGCGCGGTACTACCGCTCGGCGAAAGCGGTACTACCGCGGTAGGTGCGGATGTAAAAAATTACATCCGCCCCTACTACTGCAAAGGGGCGGCACTAGCCTGGTGGGCAGCGGTAGTGCGGCTCCAGGGGAGCGGTACTACCGTGGGCACCTGCGTCTACCGTGGGCACCTGCGGTACTACCGCGCCACGGCGTGGTACTACCACGGATGCCTATGGTACTACCGTTTTCCTGGGAGCAGTACTACCGCAACCAACCACAGTAGCCAGACAAGGGAGGCAAGAAAACGGAGGAAGCTCCAAGGAAAAAGGAGGGGACAAGAAGGAGACGTGTACGTGATGATTCCACCCAAACCTTTCCAACGCGGACCCCCTCTTAATAGTACGGCTTTCCTACGACTCAAATCCACCAAAAAGAAACGTAGAAAAGACGTCGTCTTCATCAGTCTTCGAGGGGCACCCAATCGTCTTGTGCCTAGCAATGAAGTGTCTGGAATACTCAAGGCACACGATTAGTCCGCAAATGCGTTGTCATAAATCACCAAAACACTTAGGGATAAATATGCCCTTACAATCTCCCCCTTTTTGGTGGATTGATGACAATACGGGATTTGCATAAGGAAAATAAAATTAAGTAAATGCAAACCCCTCCTCTCTAGAATATAGACGGGCTCCCCGTAGATGTGTGCCACCTAGAAGAGTGCTTTGGACTGCACGACACACGAATACTAGGATCAAAGCTCCCCCTATATTATAGAGACAAGGCATATCTATCACTAGACAAGATAGCACACACATAAGTTAACTACGATAGATAAAGTGCATATGTCTTACACCATATGGGGAAAGGTCTCGAAAGCACAAACCAAACAAGCACAAATGAGGTCCAAAAGACAAAGCAAATAAACGCGCCAAGCACGATACAACGCAAATCCCTACACTCTCTCCCCCTTTGGCATCGAGACGCCAAAAAGGCAGAGAGGACACCTACACACACAGGGTGGCTCAGGCAGAGAAGTCGTCCCACTGCTCCTCGTGCTCCTCGTCAAACTCAGCGGCGGGGATAGTCTCCTCGAAGTCATCCTCTGAACTGGTCCACTTGTATCCCTGCTTTGATATCCAGGCAGCCTCAGGTGTGATGACGTCCTCAGACCCGCCAGACACATCCTCTCCAAAGAGCCTCATAACCTTCTTGTCACGGCGGCAACTCTCCTTGTCTGCCATGTGAGCCCTGTACTGTCCCTCCGCCTGCATGCAGAAGAGAGTCTTCATCTTGTCCTTTAGCTTCTTGGCCCATGACGGCTCAGAGGAAGGAGTGGTGGACCTAGCAGCACGGTCCTCAGCAACATTCTCAGCAGCAGCAACCTCCTCCTCACCAGCAGCCCTCCTAGCAGAAGAGGCCTCAGCACGGGTAGTGGTGTTGGCCCAGTTGGGCTTGACACGGAGGCTGATGGACTCATGGCGAATCCAGTCTGGAGCAAGGAACTCATCACCTGGGTACATCTTCTCCCAAGTGGTGGAGAGCAACAGAAACAGGTACGGTCCATAGATAGGTACCTTGCGGGTGAACACCGCAAACCAAAGCTCACACCACATGATGTGTGAGACATCAAGTGGCTGAGTCTGAGAAGAACGTGCCTCTGCACACAGGAGCAACATGTCCACTAGATATGCATGGACCTTGTCCTTGTCGCCAATGCGTGTGAATAGAGTGTTGCGGAAGATGCGATGCATGATATCTAGAAAGGAGTTTAACACCCAAGTTGACTTGCCATTGGGGAGCACCTTCTCAACAAGGAAAGGCTGAAGCAGGTTCTTGTTGGTAGACTCAGAGTTGGCATGGGGGCGAACACCAACGGGGGTGTGAAGCCCGTCATCAGGAATGTGCAGCAGATCCATGAACTCTTTCCATGTAGCAGATAGCTGACGGCCATTGGTCATCCAGGTCATCCTCCGCTCCTCCCCGGGATGAAAGTACACTGAGGCAAAGAACTGACAGATGAGCTCAGGGTCATAGTCATGGTGAAAAGAGATCACCGGCTCAATAGCAAACTGGTCCACCAAGTCCAGAGCCTCTCCAAAATAGTCACGAAACTTGTCCTTCCGCATGTGATGCATGTCTATCCACTTGACCTCCATGAAGGTATTCTGCTTGCTCTTGATCACATCCAGATAGATGAGAACCTGTTGCTTGTTCCAGAACATCTCAGTGCCTCTGAGCACAGCCCGAGGAGTCACATAGGGATTGATCCTCCGGCGTTCGACATACTCAGAGACAGAAATCTTGTCCATGCCCTTAGTAGGTTCCTTTTGCTTGCTGGCAGTGGTCTTGACATTGCGCTTGGGGTCATTGGAGCCCTCTGGGGCTTCATCTTGGGGGTTGGGCAGACGCTTGGAGCCAGTGTCATGACTGGGATTGGAACGGCGAGAGCCACCACCTGAGACACAAAACACAAAACACCCACAACAGCCAAGAGGGATTAATGAAAAGACCACGACAAAGCAAGAGAAACAAGCAGAAAGCACACATGATAAATGCCTAGAGAGAGATTTGATCCCTACGGTAGTACTGCCAAGTGCTGCGAAGCTAAGATAGTAGTACTGCTCTTAGACGCGGTAGTACCGTGCAAGGTCACGATAGTACCGGGTCTAGGAGCGGTAGTACGACCTTATCGCCTCGGCTAGCGCGGTAGTACCGCGTCTGTTGAGTGGTAGTACCGCACGAGCTAGCACGGTAGTACCGCACCTGACGGGCGGTAGTACCGCAAGAGCGGTAGTACCGCACATCAGACACGGTAGTACCGCACCGCGTCAGATCTGAACAGGTTCAAATCTGAGAAAAGCCCGCGAAACCACGGCGGTACTACGGTTGGACAAAGCTACCACAAGACAACATATCAAGTATGATTCCTATGCATCACGACTCTCCTACATCCTACTTTTGCGTAGATTTGGCCTAAAATCTCAAGAACAACAAGTTTCTCCCCAAAAACCTAGAAGCAAGAGAATAGCCAAGAAAAAGAGGGATTTGGGGAAAACCTT
The DNA here is from genome assembly GCF_018294505.1 of Triticum aestivum. NCBI lineage: Eukaryota > Viridiplantae > Streptophyta > Magnoliopsida > Poales > Poaceae > Triticum > Triticum aestivum. Next base: position 466,612,232 of record NC_057812.1, on the reverse strand, counting down.
GGTCCATGGCAAGAGGAAGTGGTGGGGAATGATCCCACCGGCCGGAATCCGAGGAGAGTGGCCGGAGATGGAGATCCGGCGAGGGCCTCCAGTGCCGTTCTTGAGAGAGAGAGAGACGTGGGGAGAGAGACAAATGAATGGGTATGGGGAGTTGGAACTCCCCTGCCCGAGTCATAACCCCCACGCTCCCTCGACGGCGCGGTAGTACCGTGCCCCGGCGCGGTAGTACCGCCCGGCGTGGTACTTCCGAAGTACCGCACCTGAGCGGTAGTACCGTGTTGTGGCACGGTAGTACCGTGCCTCCCAAAGCGGTAGTACCGCGGCCAGACGCGGTAGTACCGTGAGCTCTTGAAGATGCATGTTTCGAGCACACGAAAAACTGGATCTTTGCACAAATACTCCGAGCCAACACGACACCACAAGACCACACAACACACAAAACCAGAACGGCACACGACAAACGAAACAACCACGAGACACCACCTCTCCAAAGAGAGGGCGGTGGCCATAGCCACCTATGTTTGAGTCAATTGGTATGACACCGCGAATAATTATCCTTGGGTCCATGACCAAAACTCGTCTTTGAAGCACAAGAACCATCAAACATGGCTAATGTGAAAGACTTGATTGATTTATGCATAATGGGGGGAGGGAGAGTTCATGGAGAGAACATAACTCCCCCTATGTCCATGCCTACATCTAAATAGGACAACACGTTGAGTATGGTGGGGTGTGCAAGGGTTCAAGCAACATTGCTCGAATCAATGATATTTAGCTCATGCCTTAACTCACGAAATCTTGTTTCATCCAAGGGCTTTGTGAAGATATCTGCAAGGTTATCATGAGTGTTGACATAGTTGAACTCGATCTCTCCTCGCCTAATGTGATCCCGGATGAAGTGATACCGAATCTCAATATGCTTCGTCTTGAAGTGTTGCACCGGGTTGAGAGAGATCTTGATGGCACTTTCATTGTCACACCAAAGAGGCACTTTGTCACAAATGACACCGTAATCCTTTAAAGTTTGCCTCATCCATAAGAGTTGTGCACAACAACTACCGGCCACCACAAACTCCGCTTCGGTGGACGAGAGAGACACACAACTTTGCTTTTTGGAAGACCAACTTACCAAAGAGCAACCAAGAAATTGGCACCCTCCGGAAGTGGACTTCCTATGCACTTTGTCTCCCGCCCAATCAGAATCCGAATACCCTACAAGCTTGAAGTTTGCTCCTCTTGGGTACCATAGGCCAAAATTTGGGGTATGAGCCAAATATCGAAAGATCTGTTTGACCGCCACATAGTGACTTTCCTTAGGTGCGGCTTGAAAACGTGCACAAATTCCCACACTTAACATGATATCCGGTCTAGATGCACAAAGGTAAAGCAAGGAACCTATCATGGAGCGATATACCTTTTGATCCACCGCTTTACCATTGGGATCTATGTCAAGTTGGCACTTGGTGGGCATGGGAGTGGAAGCCGGCTTGACATCACTTAGCTTGAATCTTTTGAGCATATCTTGAGTATATTTGGCTTGATTGATGAAGGTTCCTTCTCTTCTTTGCTTCACTTTGAACCCTAGAAAGAACTTCAACTCTCCCATGGAAGACATCTCGAACTTTGAGGTCATGAGAGCGGCAAATTCCTCATTGAAAGCTTTGTTAGGGGAACCAAAGATAATATCATCAACATATAATTGACACACAAACAACTCCCCTTTGACCTTCTTAGTAAAAAGAGTGGGGTCGATTAGCCCAACTTCGAAACCACGGTCTTGTAACAACTCGGTAAGGTGGTCATACCACACACGTGGGGCTTTTTTAAGGCCATAGAGTGCCTTATCAAGTTGATACACATGATCGGGAAAGTAGGGATCCTCGAACCCAGGGGGTTGCTTGACATAAACCAATTCATTAATGGGACCATTAAGAAAAGCACTCTTCACATCCATTTGTTGTAACTTAAAGTTATGATGAGAAGCATAGGCAATCAACATGCGAATAGATTCAAGACGAGCAACGGGAGCAAATGTTTCACCGTAGTCGATACCCTCGACTTGGGAGTAGCCTTGTGCTACCAAACGAGCCTTATTGCGAATGATAATCCCATGGGCATCTTGCTTGTTCTTAAATATCCACTTGGTTCCGATGACATTGTGGTTCCCCGTTGGTCTTGGCATCAATCTCCACACTTTGTTGCGCTCGAAGTTGTTGAGTTCTTCATGCATGGCATTGAGCCAATCCGGATCTTCTAGCGTCTCATAGACCTTGTGGGTTTCCACACAAGAGACAAACGCGTGATGCTCACAATAACTTGCTAATTGTATATGAGTGCTTACCCCCTTTCATAAGCTTCCAAGCACATTCGTCATGAGATGATCCTTGGTGGAGAGCTTGGAAGCAACCTTTGTGGCACGACGCTCTAATTCCTCCTCGGGGGTGAGACGAGGAGTGGTCACTTGATTATTTTGAGCATCGTCTTGAGCTTGTTCTTGTTCTTGAACTTGCTCAGAGGAGAGAACTTGACCTTGGGCATCACTAGATGTGTCAACACCGTCTTGAGCGTGATCTTGCCCTTGGTCATGTTCTTGAGGATGAGGGCCTTCATGTTGTTCTTCGGAAGCGTGTGGGCCTTGGGTTGGTGATGGCTCCGCTAGAGTGGAGCTTTGTCCTTCTCCTTCGGCCACAAGGGGTTCCTCAATGGGTAGGATAAAGCCAACACCCATTCTTCTTATGGCTTGGGGAGGAATTTCATCACCTACATCACAAGTGCCACTTGGGAGCCGTTATTCTCATCAAACTCCACGTTACACGTCTCCTCAATAAGTCCCGTGGATTTATTGAGGACACGGTAAGCATGAGAGTTTGTAGCATAACCAACAAATATGCCCTCATAAGCTCTAGCCTCAAATTTAGACAACTGAACACCTTTCTTGAGAATGAAACACTTACACCCGAACACCCGGAAGTACTTGAGGTTGGGCTTGTTACCAGTGAGTATCTCATATGGAGTCTCGTGCAAGCCCTTGCGGAGGTAGAGCCGATTGGATGCATGACACGCGGTGTTGATGGCTTCGGCCCAAAAGTTGTATGGAGACTTGAACTCCGCCATCATGGTCCTTGCCGCATCCATCAACGTCCAGTTCTTCCTCTCCGCAACACCGTTTTGTTGAGGGGTGTAAGTTGCGGAATATTGATGCTTGATCCCCTCATCACTAAGAAACTCATCCAAGGTGTAGTTCTTGAACTCGGTGCCGTTTTCACTTCTTATTGTCAAGATCTTTGCATTGTATTGACGTTGTGCTTCATTTGCAAAATCAATGACGGTTTGTTGGGTCTCGCTCTTCCTCTTGAAGAAATATACCCACGTGTACCTTGAGTAGTCATCCACAATCACCAAGCAATACTTCCTACCTCCAAGACTATCGAAGGATGGAGGCCCAAAGAGATCCATGTGAAGGAGCTCCAAAGGCCTCTTTGAATAAATGATAGTCATGGGAGGGTGAGCCTTCTCATGTAGCTTTCCTTCGATACAAGCACTGCAAGCACGATCTTTAGCAAAACTAACATTCGTTAGTCCATGGACATGGTCCCCCTTGAGGAGACTTTGCAAAGATCTCATATTGACATGGGCTAAACGGCGATGCCAAAGCCATCCCACATCAACTTTAGCCATTAGGCACGTCGCGGTCTTAGTGGGTCGCTCCGAAAAGTTAATCACATATAGACCGTTCTCGACATGCCCAACAAAGGCTACTTTAAGAGTCTTGCTCCACAAGAGGGTCACGGTATCGATATCAAAGAAAGTGGCAAAGCCCATGATTGCAAGTTGACGAACGGAAAGTAAATTGTATGCAAGCGACTCAACAAGCATGACCTTCTCGATCGTGAGATCATGAGAGATGACCACCTTGCCAAGTCCCAATACCTTAGAAGATGAGGCGTCACCCCACTCGACATTGGTGGGCATAGATGGGACCTTGTGCATGTCCACCACCAAGTCCTTGCTTCCGGTCATATGATTTGTAGCTCCGCTATCGAGAAACCATGATCCCCCACCGGAAGCAAACACCTACAAGAGATCAATGCTTGGTTTTAGGTACCCATTTTGTAATGGGTCCTTTGATGTTAGTAATAAGGGTCTTTGGAACCCAAATAGACCATTCAATGTATTCATGAAGAGAACCAACAAATTTGGCATAAACATGCCCATCACTAGCACGACATAACACATAAGAAGGATTAAAATCGCCGGCTTTGTTGGGAGGGGTGGCATTGCCCTTCTTGACATTGCCGCCCTTTGCAATGTTCTTATTCTTCTCCTCGGAGGAACTCTCTCCCTCCTTCACAAAGGTTTGCATGAGAGGAGGAGGTCGTTTGGTCTTGTCATTCTTCTTCTTGTTCTTGGAGTCGGGCACGTACCCAACCCGTTCCTTGGCCACAACTCCCTTTTGGTTGATCAAGAGATCGTTGAGGTTCTTCTTGCCTTGTATGCAAGTCGCAAGACCTCTCTCAAGTTGCCCCTTTAGCTTAGCGTTCTCCTCAACGAGATGCACATGCTCACAACACGGGTTAGTAGCATTTGCATTATCAATTAACATCATATGAGGGAAAGTGGCCTTTTCCTTGGTTAGCTTTACTTGAAGTTGATCATGCGACTCTTTGAGGCTAGCATGAGCACCCTTCAAGACCTTGTGAGCCTTGTCAAGTAGATCAAACTCCTATTTGAGTCTAGCAAAATCAACCTCAAGTTTGGCCTTCTCGGAGTTTAGCACATGAGAAACAATGAGGACATGATCATAATCTTTCTTTAACTTAGCATGATCAACGTTGTGTGACTCCTCAAGAGCCAAACGAAGACCACGCTCTTCCTCAAGAGCATTGGAAAGATCCGAAATCTCATCGGCATAGTCACGACTATGCCCTTCCATCTTAGTGATGGTGTTTTCGTGAGCCTCGATCATGTCATTGGCTTCACCAAGTTGTTCCAAGAGAGCAACAAAGTGCTTCTTGGATTTTCCCTTGAGTTTGCCCATAAAGGCCTCAAACTCATTAGCCTCCACATTATCTTCCTCAAGTTCATTAATGCTATCCGTCGGAGAAGGGTGATTAATGATGGTAGTTTTGATGTTGGGGGTTACCTTGTTGGTGGCTTTAGCCATGAGGCACTTGGCGGTGATGCTCTCATTGGGTGAGTCGAAGAGAGACACCCGTGGAGTCGTTGCAATGGCAACGGAGGCCATGGCAACCGACTCATCACTTTCATCATCGTCATCATCCTCATTGTACTCTTCTTGTACCACCAATGCATTGGGAGGCGTCTTCTTGGTGAATTTGCTCTTGTTGGGGAACGACTTGGCCTTGTCCTTTCGGATGAGCCTGCCACCATTGTCTTCCCTCTTCTCATACAGGCATTCCGCAACAAAATGACTCACGTTGCCACAATTGTAGCAAGTCCTTACACGTTGCTTGCTCTTCGTGCCACTTGAGTTGTTTTTGCTAATGTTTGGCCTCGAGTTTTTCTTGCTCCAAAATTGCCTTGAAGCAAGTGCCATGTGTTCATGATACGCATACTTCGTATCTTCGGGGTTGCTCTCCTCTTCTTCCTCTTCTTCTTTTTCAACGGTGAGCTTGGCCTTCAATGCAAGGTTAGGCTTCTTTGCCCTTTGAGAACGAAGCACCGCATTGTTGGCGGTCTTGTCCAAAATGTTCATGGCCACAAACTCATCCAACACTTCGCTTGAGGTCAAAGTGTGGAAGTCCGGTCTTTGACGAATGACGGAGGACATGGCCTTGTGATAGGGCATCATTGCCTTGAGGAATTTGCACTTGATCCAATTGTCATCCGTGTCCTTGCTCCCGTGATCTCGTAGTGAGACTGCGAGTTTGGTTACTCTCCGATAAAGCTCACGAGGTTCTTCATCTTCTTTCATTGCAAACTCATCGGCCTCATCTTGCACCATTTCATAGTTGGAGCGTTGAATGCTTGCGCTTCCCCGATAGAGAGAGACAACACAATTCCATGCATCTTTGGCCAAGGCAAAGGGACGAAGATGAGGTAGGTCTTCGGGTGGAATTGCATCTTGAATGATGAAGAGAGCATTCTCATTGAATTGATTGTCCGCGGCTTCTCGAGGAGTGAAGTTGCTTGGATCATGTGGATAGAAACCTTTTTCAATGGTTCTCCAAAGGTTAGTGTTCACATGATTTAAATGACGTTTAAAGCGGTAAACCCAAGAATCAAAGTCCTCATTTTTCACAATCTTAGGGGGAGGGCCGGCATGATTCAAATGAGTGGAAGGAACCGGTCCACCATAAACAAGTGGTGGTTCCACATGGGCAAAGATGCCGGTGCCATTCTTACCACTAGAAGAAGGAGCCTTTTCTCTACTAGCTCCCCCTTGTCGGGGATAGCATCCGTCACCTTGTCGGTGGGGTCACCCACTTTCAACGGTGCGGTGGATAGTTTAAGCCCCTCAAGAAATTTAGTAAGCATGCTTTCAACTTCGGTCGTCATGGAGGTTTTCAATGTCTCCAAGGCCACATTGAACTCCTCACGCGAGACCGAGGTTCCCCCATCGCCCGTAGACGAGGTCGGATTCACACCGGAGTGTTCCTCCACACCGTCTACGGTATGAACCATACTCTTTGGATGGTAAAGTCCTTAATAAAGAGACGAGGCTCTGGTACCAATTGAAAGGATCGATATGGTTGACTAGAGGGGGGGGGGGGTGAATAGGCAACTAACAATTTTTAGCTTTTCTTTAACAATTTAAACTTTGCATCAAAGTAGGTTGTCTAGATATGCAACTAGGTGAGCAACCTATATGATGCAACAAGGATAGGAACACAAGCAAGCAAGATATATGAAACAAATAAGCTTTCACAAGTAAAGGCACGAGATAACCAAGAGTGGAGACGGTGGAGACGGTGGAGACGGTGGAGACAAGGATGTGTTGCCGAAGTTCCTTCCCTTTGAGAGGAAGTACGTCTCCGTTGGAGCGGTGTGGAGGCACAATGCTCCCCAAGAAGCCACTAGGGCCACCGTATTCTCCTCACGCCCTCACACAATGCGAGATGCCGTGATTCCACTATTGGTGCCCTTGGAGGCGGCGACCGAACCTTTACAAACTAGGTTGCGGCAATCTCCACAACTCAATTGGAGGCTCCCAACGACACCACGAAGCTTCACCACAATGGACTATGGCTTCGCGGTGACCTCAACCGTCTAGGATGCTCAAACACCCAAGAGTAACAAGATCCGCAAGGGATTAGTGGGGGGAATCAAATATCTCTTGGTGGAAGTGTAGATCAGGGCCTTCTCAACCACTCCCGAGCAAATCAACAAGTTTGGTCGGCTAGGGAGTGAGCTCGGGCAAAAATGGAGCTTGGAGCAATAATGGAGCTTAGGGGTGGAAGAGGTGAGTCAACGGGGAAGAAGGGGACCCCTTATATAGTGTGGGAAAAGGATCCAACCGTTACCCACCAACCAGCCCGCGGCCAGCGGTACTACCGCGCCTGGCCAGTGGTACTACCGCAAGGCCGTGCGGTACTACTGCTTGCAACCAAGCGGTACTACCGCACGGCTGTGCGGTACTACTGTACCGACCCACGGTACTGCCGCAACCCCAGCAACAGAAAAGATAAATAGACGCGCAGGAGCTGGGGGCGGTACTTCAGCACGCGCGGTACTACCGCGCCCCCCATGCGGTACTACCGCAAGGCAAACACCCCAGCCAGGGGGAAGGGAACTTCCGTGCCTACTTCCGCAAAGAAACAGAAGTAGCAAAAACCCGAGACAGTAGTACTGCCGAGGGGCGATACTACTGCCTGACTCATAGCGCAGTACTACCGCTCAGCGAAAGTGGTACTACCGCGGTAGGTGCGGATGTAAAAAATTACATCCGCCCCTACTACCGCAAAGGGGCGGCACTAGCCTGGTGGGCAGCGGTAGTGCGGCTCCAGGGAGCGGTACTACCGTGGGCACCTGCGGCACTACCGCGCCACGGCATGGTACTACCGCGGATGCCTACGGTACTACCGTAGTCCTGGGAGCAGTACTACCACAACCAACCACAGCAGCCAGACAAGGGAGGCAAGAAAACGGAGGAACCTCCAAGGAAAAAGGAGGGGACAATAAGGAGACGTGTACGTGATGATTCCACCAAAACCTTTCCAACGCGGACCCCCTCTTAATAGTATGGCTTTCCTACGACTCAAATCCACCAAAAAGAAACGTAGAAAAGACGCCGTCTTCATCAGTCTTCGAGGGGCACCCAATCATATTGTGCCTATCAATGAAGTGTCTGGAATACTCAAGGCGCACGATTAGTCCGCAAATGCGTTGTCATCAATCACCAAAACACTTAGGGATAAATATGCCCTTACACTCTCGATGCAATCGTTGAACATCTGCAGCCGGGGGCGGTTGATCCGGTCATTGTTCTTCTCATCCGAGGAGCAGATGAGGTTCAAGTCTCCTCCCACGACTACAGGGAGGAGGGAAGCTGGGACCTTCTGTTGCAGCTCAGCGAGGAAGGCTGGGGAGAGACGGTGGTCTGCCGGTCCATAGACAATGATGACCTCCCATTTGAAGTTGAGTGCCCGTTCGAAGATCTCCATACTGACGAAGAATTCGCCCCGGTCCATACCGCCCACCTCAAAGGTGGCATCCTTCATGCCTAACATGATGCCACCCGAGTGCCCAGTGGTCCCACTAGAAGGGAGCCAATGCTAGGCGAATAGGTGGGGGCTAAGACAATCTAGCTCGTGAAGGGAAAACTCAGTGTGCATGGTTTCCTGGATGGCAATGATGTCAACGTGCTCGTCACGCATGTACTCAATGAGTTGGCGGCGACGACCGTCATGGCCGAAGCCGCGGATGTTCCAGAAGAGGACATGCATCTAAACCCCCATTGGGGGGCTGCTTGACCCCAGAATGGTGGAGGTGCTGTGGGCCCTGAGAGCCGCCGTGCGGGAGCGGGTACAACCGCGGATTTCCTCGACCGGCACCCCTGCAGGAGGGTGGGATGCCGATGTGTGAAGGAGACAGGCCCGGGTCTCGGCAAGTTTCCTGTCAAGGATCTCGCGGGCTTGGATGGCCGCAATCTGCTCTAGGGGGGCTAACTCCCCCCTGAAAACAACAGGCGAGTCTGCGGCCACCTTGGCGAGGTGGCCGAGCGGAATAGCCTCAAGTGCAGGAAACGAACAACTGGAAGAACTGGAGGGGATGTTGGTCGCACCTGGCTCGAGGTTCCAGGCCACCGCCTGGAGCTTAGCACGCTCGGAGCTGGACGGCGTCGGGAAGCCAGACGGGTGGTCCGCATCGAGATGGGCACTGCGGCGGGAAGTAGTCACCAGAGTCGACGAGGCCCGGGTCCGTCGGGCGTACGACACCGTCCAAGGTGGGTGGGAGGCGATGGGGATGACCACGTCATCGGTGGCCCCCAGGAGCAGCCGAGTCGGAGAAGCAGGTGTAGGAGACTCCAACGGGGCGCCGAATTTTAGTGTGGCGTTCGTTGAGCAGATGCACTATCTCTGCAACTTGATGCATATTTCCGGATCGATCATGCCGCCCAGCTTTTACAAGGGTGATGATCTCGGCAAAGTCCGTCTCAACCTAAAGTGGGGCTTGAGACCAATGTAGAGCTAGACAGAGGCCTTCCTCACAAGCTGCTAGTTCTGGTTCTAGGGGTCCCTCGTAATCAAACATCCATCTGCACGCGACAAAGATAACCTGCCCTTCATGGTCCCGTCGAATCATTCCAGCACCCGCAACACCATTTTCCGCCACAAATGAGCCACCAAAATTAAGCTTCACATGTCCTCCTGGTGGGGGTTCCCATTTAACTTCAGGTTTTGTGTGGGTCACAGTATGAACTACTATTGTGGTATTTGCACTGAGGTTAGCGGGAACCTTGCGTTTAGTGAAATCAGCGTGTGGATAGTGTGTGATCATTAGTAGGTGGTCTTCATACCCACACAAGAATTTCTTGGAAGCTTCAATAGTAATTAATGGATTTTCATCTATTAGCTCATTGTGCACATGCCACACCCGCCAGAGTACCATGAGAAGGAGCATGCGATGTGTGTCATTGGGCTGTTGTATTAGCATGAACAACCAATCAGGTTCGGAGTTCCATAGTGCTTCATCCGGTGGGAGATCCCACACAGATCTCATTGCATCCCATAGGTGCCTAGCATGAGGACATTGTAGGAGTGCATGGTGCGTCGTCTCTTCCTCTAGCCCACATGTCGTACATATACCATCAGGTTCCATGTTCCTACGCTGCATGTTGCTCCAAGTGGCTAATGCTTCGCGCACAGCTTTCCAAGCAAAGACACGTACTTTAGGTGGTGCTCCACATTTCCACAGGAGGTTCCATGCTATTCTGAATCCATCAGTCTTGTGCTGGACTCACCGACACACTGCCGATCATGTTATACGCTGAGCGGGCTGAGAAACACCCATGTTTGTCTGGTTGCTATGCGATAACATCATCCCCAACTGCTTAGATGCCTTGATTTTCAGTATATTTTCAGCGTCTATTGGGAAAAAGTGTTGCCTGAGGATTGGAACATTCCATGTGCTATCCGTGTTTAGAAGTTCGGCCACCCATTTGAGTCTGTAGTGGCGCTTAGGCGTGATCGGTTTGAAACATGCACCATTTGGGATTGAGGGGTCGTGCCATATTCTGATGTTTGCTCCATTCCCGACGTGCCATATATACCCTTGCTTTACCAGTTCCAAGCCATGTTCAATAGCCAGCCAAGTGCTTGACCCATTTCGTGTAAAAACTGTATCTGTAATATTGCCAGAGGGGTAGTACTTCGCACGGAGGACCTGAGCACAAAGGCTATCCGGAAATTCTATGAGACGCCAAGCTTGACGTGCTAACAGAGATTAATTAAACAACCGAAGATCCTTGAAGCCCATACCACCTCTTCCTTTGGGTCGTAGCATGCTTTCCCAACTGACCCAGTGGGTCTTGCATTTTCCCCCACCAATACCAACAGATCATCTGTGTTAAATCATCGCATAGGCCAACTGGAAGTTTAAAGACACTCATAATATACACGGGTAGTTCTTGCACCACAGCTTTGATTTTTTATCTCCTTCCCAGCCATGGATAGATGATTATCACCCCATTCCATTAGGCTCTTTGCTAGCTTCTCCTATAGGCTTTTTAGTTTCCCTTTGCTCATTCTGCCATCGGGTGTTGGTAGGCCAAGATATTTGGCTTCGAAAGTGGTTTGTGTGACTTGTAAGATACTCCTAATACCCTCCTGAATTTCTTGCCGACATGCCGGGCTGAACAAGATTGAGCACATTTGTGGATTGATCATTTGTCCCGTACCTTTAGCATACACTTCCATAACATGCTTCACTCTATGTGCTTGCCCCACTTCTGCTTTGAAGAACAAAAGTGTGTGATGTCTACTACGCAACCTTCTTCTTGTAGACTCGTGTTGGGCCTCCAAGCGCAGAGTTTTGTAGGATAGTAGAAAATTCCCCTCAAGTGGATGACCTAGGGTTTATCAATCTGTGGGAGGCATAGGATGAAGATGGTCTCTCTCAAACAACCCTGCAACCAAATAACAAAGAGTCTCCTATGTCCCCAACACACCCAATACAATGGTAAATTGTATAGGTGCACTAGTTCGGCGAAGAGATGGTGATACAATTGCAATATGGATGGTAGATATATGTTTTTGTAATCTGAAATTATAAAATCAGCAAGGTAACTAATAGTAAAAGTGAGCAAAAACGGTATTGCAATGCTTAGAAACAAGGCCTAGGGTTCATACTTTCACTAGTGAAATTTATCTCAACAATGATAACATAATTAGATCATATAACAATCCCTCAACGTTCAACAAAGAGTCACTCCAAAGTCGCTGATAGTAGAGGATAAATGAAGAGATTATTGTAGGGTACGAAACCACCTCAAAGTTATTCTTTCTAATCGATCTATTGGGCTATTCCTATTGTTGGGGAACATAGTAATTTCAAAAAAATTCCTACGCACATGCCAGATCATGGTGATGCATAGCAACGAGAGGGGAGAGTGTTGTCTACATACCCTTGTAGATCGTTTGCGGAAGCGTTTTATCAATGCGGTTGATGTAGTCGTACGTCTTCACGATCCGACCGATCCAAGTACCGAAAGCACGACACCTCCGAGTTCTGCACACGTTCGGCTCGGTGACGTCCTCGCCTTCTCGATCCAGCAAGAGGGGCGTAGTAGTAGATGAGTTCCGGCAGAACGACAACATGGTGACGGTGTTGGTGAAGAACAATCTCTGCAGGGCTTAGCCTAAGCAGTACGAAAACTATGACGGAGGGCAAACTAGAGGGGACAGGGTTGCCAGCACACGGCTTCGTGTTTCTTGATGTGTCTTTGGTGCTAGCCCTGCCCCTCTATTTATCTGTTGAGCCCTGGGGTCGAAACTTGGAGCAAAAGCCTCCTCAAAGTCAGTTTTCCCGAAAGGCAAGAGTCCCACTCGGACTCCAGGACCAAACGCCACAATCCTTGGCGTCTGGCCCAGACGCCATGGGCCTCGGCGTCTGGCCCAGGGCTAGACGCCAGGGTCTCCGGCGTTTGGCCCCCTGGCCTCCGCAAAACTCCTTTTGCACCGACTTATAGCCCCATGGGTCTGACCCCTTGGCCAAACCTGTAACACCCCGGATGTAATTTACCTAATATGTAATCCACCTCTTGCCGTTTCCGGCGTTAAGTTATTTTATTTTCTCGGGTTCGGGTTTTTGTCTCCGTGTGTTGTTGTCGTTGTCATGCATCTCATATCATGTCATCATGTGCATTGCTTTTGCATACGTGTTCATCTCATGCATTTGAGCATTTTCCCCGTTGTCCGTTTTGCATTCCGGCGCTCCGTTCTCCTCCGGTGGTCATTTCTACCTTTCTTTCGTGTGTGGGGATTAAACATTTCCGGATTGGACCGAGACTTGCCAAGCGCCCTTGGTTTACTACCGGTAGACCGCCTGTCAAGTTTCGTACCATTTGGACTTCGTTTGATGCTCCAACGGTTAACCAAGGGACCGAGAAGGCCTCGTGTGTGTTGCAGCCCAACACCCCTCCATTTCGGCCCAAAACCCACCAAAACCCACTCCATCATCTAGAGCGTTCGATCACGATCGCGTGGCCGAAAACCGCACCTCATTTGGACACTCCTAGCTCCCTCTACCTCTATATAAAGACCACCCTCTCGAAATTCTCGTTCTTCTTCCCCCGAAAACCCTAAAATTTCGTCTCCTCCACCGCCGGACGTGTCCACTCCCGCTGGACACGGCCCGCGCCCGGCCACTCAGGAGCCGCCACGTGGCCGGCCACCCCCTTCCACCGTCGCGGCCCGCCCGTCCCGCAGCCGGCCCCCGAGGCCCATCGACCCGGCTCCTCGCCGCCCCGCCGCCTGGGAGAGCCTCGCCGCCCCGCGCCTCTCTCCTCCGCCGCAGGTCACCGCGCCGGTGTAACATCCCAAATTTTCAATTTGGAATGTTATACATTAGGTCATCATGCATATCATATTTTATTTTGCTTTTGGTTTTGATCCTAGAAAATCCTAAGCAACTCAAGGACCCACGGAGAGAGTTGGGGATTTCGTTATTTACATATTTGAGTTTTCTCAAATTATGTAAACATGATCATTTGATTTTATTTATTTTATCATCAATTATTTCTATTACAAAAATATGAGAGAGGGAATAAAATGACTTTCCCAAAATATAGAAATATTGAGGATTTAATAAAAAAATCAAATAAGATTTATTTCGGAGTTTTTCGGTATTTTTAATTGAATTTAGGAAAAATGCGCGTTTTTCAAAGTTGTAGTTTGGGCCCAGATAAATGTCCACTTTATCGGGCTTGATTTTAGAAACCCGGGAAAATTTATTTCGTGATTTTTGAAGTCTGTTTAGTATTTCTTTTTATTTTTCTTCCGAGCGAAATTATTTAAAAAAAACGCGGAACCGACTTTGGGCCGTACTCGGCCAGGACACCGCCGGCCGAGGCCTTTATAAGGCACTGCCCCAGCCCGAGAGCCCAGCCCCGCGCCCGAAACCCTAGCTAGCCGCCGCCCTAGCCAGCCGCCGCCGCCGCCAGCCGCCACCGCCGACCCGCCGCCGACTCGTCGGAGCAGCGCGCTGCCCGAGGTTCACCGCCGCCTTGTTTTTCCGTGTCGTTTAAAAAAAATTTCTGTTCGTCGTTTTTCTTTTTCGTCGGATTTTTCGCGGTTATTTTCTGATCGCGATTTCGGATCCGATTTTTGTTTTAGTATAACTTTTCGCTCGTTTATCGGAATCAGGCGATTCAAGCGCCTGGAGTTTTGTCTCGAAACCCTCTTTCCGAATAATCAACTTAAACAAGTTTTTGCTACTGTAAAATTTGCCTTAGATCCAGATTACTAGAACGAAGTTGTTTTCTTCCGCCGTTTGACTTCTTTTGCTTCGTTCGATTTGATTCTTTTTGCCAACCAGGGTTCTTAAGTTGAACTTTCTGGTTAGATCTTCTATTTGAGTTTTACCTGTGCATTAGATGAGTACTTATTGTATGCTTGTTGTTTGTCTGTGATAGAATACCCGAAGTGCGCCGTCTGTTACATTGAATCTCTAGGTTATGCGGATCATCAGCAAGGCAAGTAACACTTTGATCATACCTTTTTCTACAACCCAGTCTTATTGCATTAGATCAATCCTCACACATTGCATGATTAGGATCTAATTAAATTGTAGGATGGGAAGTAGATGAGGTAGTACCTCTTACCTGTTTATTATCAAACCTTTGGGAGTTACTTCTACGTTTGCTTGTTATGCCATGCTATGCTAGTAGACGTGGATTGGGTGAGTGAAATCCATGACAGATGTGAGATTGTTAATTAATGGTTTATCTAAGGTGGCAACTTAAACACACATCTGGGTGGATTGAGGCACCTGGGGTTTCCAGGACTTGCCTGTTTTTCTTTTGGACCGCCACCCAGGCTCAAAGGGATCATAAGATTATTCATACTAGAAACTTCCGTGTGCAGCCACAAGCCATTATAGGCTCTGGCATAGTTGACTAAGTTGTGCGAACTCTTACAGTGGTAGACTAGCAGATGTAGGGGATGTAGGTGGTACGGTCTACTTGATCGTAAGGTGCTAGCGCTTCTGAAAGACTATGTCTCAGTCATCCGTCTTCTCAAACACCGTGTAGTGCGAGAAACCAAACGGAGGCGATCGAGTCTTGTGGGGAAAAGTGCGCAAACCTCTGCAGAGTGTAATAAACTAATCATGGTTAGCCGTGTCCCCGGTTATGGACATCTTGAGTATCTGGTACCTGGATTTTCATGTGAATCTCAACATGTTACTCTAAAGTTAATGTTGTTGGGTTTTAATAATGTTACTTTAATTGGGATTGAGAATGCTGTCAACCATTCTCAATGTTTAACAACCACCATGATAGTAATTAAATTTATTCCTTTGCAGTAGGGAAAAATTGGCTTTACGCAAAAACAGTAACCATAGAGCTTTCCACCAGCCAAATATGCATATAGTATAGCTGTTGCATTACATTGTTCTCTCTTGTGTTACCTTGCCAGCATATTCCATGTGCTGACCCGTTTCGGGCTGCAACGTTAATGTTGCAGACTTTTCAGACGACGATTAAGGAGTTTTTAGGTCGTGGTTCTATACTCAGTGATGCCGTTGGAGTTGATGGACTCACTTATCTTCCAAGCCTTCCGCTGTTATCATCACTAGATGGCCTTAAGCCATATTTATTGTAATAAGTTCTCTTTTGAGACACTCGATGTAATAAGTGTGTGATTGCTACTCTGCTATAAATCCTCCGAGTACTGTGTGGTGTCAGCATTACTGATCCAGGGATGACACCGGAGCACAGAGATCAAACTGTTTGAGGTCTGGTCGCTATAGAGATGGTATCAGAGCACACGCTGACTGTAGGACACGACCACTAAGCTAAAGACCTAGATCACTACTCACTCTCTTCTCTTCTGACTTCTCATCTTTTCTACTCTTTAGGATGGTAGATGCAAGGAACAAGTTCACACCCTTTGGACGCCACTTGAAGGAAGTCACTAGATACCTGAACATAGGAGTACCAAGCTTCACGGGAATCTACAACGCCACTTTACCTGAAGAAGAGCGCTGGATGATTCAAGTTCAAGTTCCAGGAAGGACGTTCATGCCAGTCACTGAGCCCATAGAGTTTTCTTTTGATACACCAACTTGGAGTCTAGGAAAGAGTATGGCAGCTCACATCGCCATGGGACGCATTGGAGAAGTCTACCGCAAGGATCTCAAGAATACTATCTACCAGATTTGCGGACGCCGAGATGAACACTGGGAGATGATTAGCACCAGGAAAGATAGATCAATTGCAGCTTTTATTCAGGAGTTAAACCAGCACATTCGACGACAGGAGAACCAAATGTGCGCTGACATGATAGATCTGAAGAAGGCTAAGACTAGAATCAAGGAACTGGAGGAAGAACTCAAGGCTACACATGAAGATTATGAAGAAGAAATTGAAGTATTGGTGGAGAAGAATGACGATCTGATCAAGAAGATTGGAATATTTATGGGAGGCCCGACACCAGTAGATGAAGACGAAGAACCCAAGGAGATTAGCCCGGAAGACTACATCATCATCGACGGCACCGACTCGGAAGCAGATAGTAGCGATGTTGATGAAGCAGGAGCAGATATCATGGAGTCTACAACCGTAGAATATTTTTAGTAGACCACCTCATCAGTAGTAGTAGTCCACCATGTAAATATAGTAGCCCGAGCACTTTTGCGATAGCTAGATCGATTGTATGTCCTTGTTTGATTGATTGAAGTGAATTGTGTGCTTTTGCCTCATGTGCATATGGGTATTGTTTTCCCTTTAGACCCCCTCTATTCTTATATCTCGTCTTTTCTAAAACCCTCAGATGCCTCCGAGACGTGACCCCGGATTTGCCTTTCCGCCGGAGCTCACTCAGTTGATCCAGCAGCAGAACACTTTGATGCAGTTGCTAGTTCAGAATCAGAATCAGGGGAACAACAACAACAACAACCCACCACCACCACCTGTTGACCACTTAGCCCGTTTTCTTAGGCTGAATCCGCCGGTGTTTTCCAGTAGCACCGAGCCGATAGTAGCAGATGATTGGCTCCACAAGATAGCTAGGGAGTTGACCACAGCAGGATGCACAGATGCGGAGAAGGTGAAGTTTGCCGCACATCAGTTAGAAGGACCTGCAGCATCCTGGTGGGAGAATTTCACAGCCACCTTCCCAGTCGACACTGTCACATGGGACCAGTTTCAGCAGGCTTTTCGTACTGCCCATTTTCAGCAGGAGCAATGGCCATGAAGAAGCGTGAGTTTCGTAACTTGCGCCAAGGAGGACGGACAATTGGCCAGTATGTGGAGGAGTTTAGTAAGCTAGCACGTTATGCCCCAGATGACGTTGCTACGGATGCAACTAAGCAGGAGAAATTCCTGGAAGGACTGAATGATGAGTTGAGTATGCAGTTGATGGTAGACACCTTCAACAACTACCAGGAGTTGGTAGACCGTGCTCTTATGATTGAAGGGAAGCAGCAGCAAATTGAGAATCACAAGAGGAAGTATGGACAAGGAAAGTATAATTCAGGAGCTCAGCAGAAGCCATGTTTTACCCCTAGACCGGGAGGACATTTTCAGCATACCCATGGAGTAGGTAGCTCGCACAATCACAATGGCACCAAGAATGGTAATGGGAATGAAGGAAGCAATGGACAGAACCGCAACACCCCATCAACCCCAGCCAAGAAGGACTTGAGCCGTGTCACTTGTTATAAGTGTTCGAAGCCAGGACATTATGCAAATGAATGTCCTGAAGGCCAAAATGGCAATGGAAGTTCTGGGAAGAAGCCGAACCCTTTCAACAGGGGACAGGTGAACCACGTTAGCGTGGAGGAGGTTGAAGCTCAGCCCGATGCAGTAATAGGTAAGTTTTTGGTTAAGTCATTTACTGCACTCGTTCTATTTGATACTGGTGCATCGCATTCATACATCTTAAGGGGATTTGTGGACAAGTATAACCTACCAACCCAAGCCCTTAGGTCAACCATGTTAGTAACCTCGCCAGGAGCAGAGTATGTGGCAAGTCTATGGTGTGATCGGTTACCATTAAGGATTGGTAACTATGTTTTCCCTCAGACCTAATAGTATTGGAATCTCAAGGATTGGATGTGATATTAGGCATGGATTGGTTATCAAAGTATGAAGGGAATATTGAGTGTGCTAGTAAGTCAATTTTGCTTAGCACACCGGAAGGGAGAAGGATCAAGTATGTATCCCGGCATGCGCCAAACAGGACACAAGTAAATTCCTTATCAGGAGTTGTGCAGGAGGAAGTACCAGTGGTAAAGGATTTTCCTGATGTATTTCCTGAAGAGTTGCCAGTCATGCCACCGGATAGAGACATTGAGTTTTTGATTGAGCTATTGCCAGGCACTAGGCCAATATCGAAGAGACCATATAGGATACCAGCAAAGGATTTGGTGGAAATTAAGAAGCAGATTAAGGAGTTACTGGATAAGGGATATATTCGCCCAAGTTCTTCGCCTTGGGGATCACCAGTACTTCTAGTAGAGAAGAAGGATGGATCGTTAAGGATGGTTGTTGACTATCGAGGATTGAATGAAGTAACAATCAAGAACAAGTACCCACTACCAATGATCAACGATCTGTTTGATCGGTTGCAAGGAGCCAAAGTGTTTTCCAAGATCGATTTGCGATCAGGATACCACCAGTTGAAGATTCGAGAACAGGATATACCTAAGACAGCATTCACCACAAGATATGGACTATATGAGTATATCGTTATGTCATTTGGACTGACTAACGCACCTGCCTATTTTATGAACATGATGAACAAAGTGTTTATGGAGTTTTTGGATAATTTCGTCGTAGTGTTCATTGATGATATCCTGGTTTATTCAAAGAATGAAGAGGAACATAAGGAGCATTTGCGTTTGGTACTTGGAAAGCTCAGAGAACATCAGTTATATGCCAAGTTCAGCAAATGTGAGTTTTGGTTGAAGGAAGTAGGATTCCTCGGACATGTTATATCTGGAGAAGGTATAGCAGTAGATCCCGCTAAAGTTGAAACCGTGACCAAGTGGGAAGCCCCAACAACAGTTGGAGAGATCCGGAGTTTTCTTGGACTCGCAGGATACTACCGAAGGTTTATTGATTTTTTTTTCAAAGATTGCAAAGCCTATGACGGAGTTGCTGAAGAAGGATACTAAGTTCAAATGGACTGAGGAGTGTGAGGCTAGTTTTCAGGAGTTGAAGAAACGTTTGGTTACCTCACCAGTGTTGATTTTGCCAGATCAAACCAAGGATTATGAGGTGTATTGTGACGCTTCATGTCGAGGACTTGGAGCAGTGCTTATGCAGGAAGGAAGAGTTGTTTCGTATGCTTCACGACAACTGAAGCCCCACGAATTGAATTATGCTACGCATGATTTGGAGTTAGCAGCCGTAGTGCATGCATTGAAGACATGGAGACATTTCCTCATTGGAAATCATTGTGAGGTGTACACGGATCACAAGAGTTTGAAGTACATTTTCACACAGAAGGAGTTGAATCTCAGACAAAGGAGATGGTTGGAGCTTATCAAAGATTATGATATGAAATTGCATTATCATCCCGGGAAGGCTAATGTAGTAGCTGATGCATTAAGCCGCAAGAGCCATGCCAATATGTTAATAACGGGAGAAATACCCAAGGAGTTAGCAGAAAATCTTCGTGAACTATGTGTGGAAATAGTTCCGAGAGGCTATGTAGCAACATTGGAAATTCAGTCAACTTTGATGGATAGAATCAGAGAAGCTCAGAAAACTAACAAAGAGATTGCCGCTATAAAGGAGAAACTGAGCAAAGGAAAAGCTAAAGGATTTCGTGAGGATGAGCACGACACCCTATGGTTTGAAGACCGTGTTTATATACCCAATAACCCGGAAATCAGAAAGTTGATTCTGCAAGAGGCACATGATTCATCGTATTCGATTCACCCAGGAAATACCAAGATGTATTTGGATTTGAAGGATATTTTCTGGTGGACCGGAATGAAGAAGGATATTGCGGAGTATGTAGCAGTTTGTGACGTATGTCAGAGAGTAAAGGCAGAGCATCAGAAGCCAGCAGGATTGTTGCAACCATTGCCGATACCCAAATGGAAGTGGGATAAGCTAGGCATGGATTTTATCACGGGATTACCAAGGACTCGTTCAGGCTATGACTCTATTTGGGTTGTAGTCGATCGATTGACGAAAGTAGCTCATTTCATCCCAGTAAAGACCACTTACACCAGTGCTAAGTTGGCAAAGATATACCTGACCAGGATCGTATGTTTGCATGGAGTTCCGAGGAGCATCGTATCAGATAGAGGAACCCAGTTTACCTCAAAGTTCTGGAAGCAGATGTATGAGACTTTGGGTACTAGGCTAGAATTTAGTACAACTTTTCACCCACAGATAGATGGACAGACAGAGAGAGTTAATCAGATTTTGGAGGATATGTTGAGAGCTTGTGCGCTGGATTATGGATCTAGTTGGGACGATGATTTGCCATATGCAGAGTTTTCTTACAATAATAGCTATCAAACCAGTTTGAAGATGACACCTTTCGAAGCTTTTGTACGGAAGGAGGTGCAGGACACCGTTGTCATGGGGCGAAGTTGGAGACCGCCAGTTGTTTGGACCAGATCTGATTAAGGAGTCTGAACAGAAGGTGAAGTTGATTCGCGATAGGATCAAGGTAGCCCAGTCCAGACAGAAGAGCTACACAGATTCTAAACGCAAGGAGACATTTTACAAAGTCGGAGACATAGCTTATCTTAGAGTATCCCCACTTCGAGGGATTAAGCGCTTTGGAGTTAAGGGGAAGTTAGCGCCACGATTTGTAGGACCATATCGAGTTTTGGAGCATATGGGAGAAGTGGCTTACAAGTTGGAATTGCCAGAAGGATTGGCAGGAGTGCATGATATGTTTCACGTTTCTCAGTTGAAGAAGTGTCACGCGGAGATGGCTGACATACCTTTGAGAGACACAGTGCCATTAGAAGCAATTCAGTTGGATAACAACTTGACCTATGAGGAGAAACCAGTCAAGATCCTCGAGTTTGCCAGCCGAGTTACTCGCAGTAAGGTTATCAAGTTTTGCAAAGTTCAGTGGAGCCACCACACGGAGGATGAAGCCACCTGGGAGCGAGAGGAAGATTTGCTCAAAGACCACCCTCACCTATTTTCTAGCCAACCCGAATCTCGAGGGCGAGATTCATCTTAAGGGGGGTAGGTTTGTAACATCCCAAATTTTCAATTTGGAATGTTATACATTAGGTCATCATGCATATCATATTTTATTTTGCTTTTGGTTTTGATCCTAGAAAATCCTAAGCAACTCAAGGACCCACGGAGAGAGTTGGGGATTTCGTTATTTACATATTTGAGTTTTCTCAAATTATGTAAACAGGATCATTTGATTTTATTTATTTTATCATCAATTATTTCTATTACAAAAATATGAGAGAGGGAATAAAATGACTTTCCTAAAATATAGAAATATTGAGGATTTAATAAAAAAATCAAATAAGATTTATTTCGGAGTTTTTCGGTATTTTTAATTGAATTTAGGAAAAATGCACGTTTTTCAAAGTTGTAGTTTGGGCCCAGATAAATGTTCACTTTATCGGGCTTGATTTTAGAAATCCGGGAAAATTTATTTCGTGATTTTTGGAGTCCGTTTAGTATTTCTTTTTATTTTTCTTCCGAGCAGAATTATTTAAAAAAAACGCGGAACCGACTTTGGGCCGTACTCGGCCAGGACACCGCCGGCCGAGGCCTTTATAAGGCGCTGCCCCAGCCCGAGAGCCCAGCCCCGCGCCCGAAACCCTAGCCAGCCGCCGCCGCCGCCGCCGCCGACCCGCCGCCGACTCGCCGGAGCAGCACGCCGCCCGAGGTTCACCGCCGCCTTGTTTTTCCGTGCCGTGTAAAAAAAATTCTGTTTGTCGTTTTTCTTTTTCATCGGATTTTTCGCGGTTATTTTCTGATCGCGATTTCTGATCCGATTTTCATTTTAGTATAACTTTTCGCTCGTTTATCGGAATCAGGCGATTCAAGCGCTTGGAGTTTCGTCTCGAAACCCTCTTTCCAAATAATCAACTTAAACAAGTTTTTGCTACTGTAAAATTTGCCTTAGATCCAGATTACTAGAACGAAGTTGTTTTCTTCTGCTGTTTGACTTCTTTTGCTTCGTTCGATTTGATTCTTTTTGCCAACCAGGGTTCTTAAGTTGAACTTTCTGGTTAGATCTTCTATTTGAGTTTTACCTGTGCATTAGATGAGTACTTATTGTATGCTTGTTGTTTTTCTGCGATAGAATACCCGGAGTGCGCCGCCTGTTACATTGAATCTCTAGGTTACGCGGATCATCAGCAAGGCAAGTAACACTTTGATCATACCTTTTTCTACAACCCAGTTTCATTGCATTAGATCAATCCTCACACATTGCATGATTAGGATCTAATTAAATTGTGGGATGGGAAGTAGATGAGGTAGTACCTCTTACCTGTTTATTATCAAACCTTTGGGAGTTACTTCTACGTTTGCTTGTTATGCCATGCTATGCTAGTAGACGTGGATTGGGTGAGTGAAATCCATGACAGATGTGAGATTGTTAATTAATGGTTTATCTAAGGTGGCAACTTAAACACACATCTGGGTGGATTGAGGCACCTGGGGTTTCCAGGACTTGCCTGTTTTTCTTTTGGACCGCCACCCAGGCTCAAAGGGATCATAAGATTATTCATACTAGAAACTTCCGTGTGCAGCCACAAGCCATTATAGGCTCTGGCATAGTTGACTAAGTTGTGCGAACTCTTACAGTGGTAGACTAGCAGATGTAGGGGATGTAGGTGGTACGGTCTACTTGATCGTAAGGTGCTAGCGCTTCTGAAAGACTATGTCTCGGTCATCGGTCTTCTCAAACACCCTGTAGTGCGAGAAACCAAACGGAGGCGATCGAGTCTTGTGGGGAAAAGTGCGCAAACCTCTGCAGAGTGTAATAAACTAATCATGGTTAGCCGTGTCCCCGGTTATGGACATCTTGAGTATCTGGTACCTGGATTTTCATGTGAATCTCAACATGTTACTCTAAAGTTAATGTTGTTGGGTTTTAATAATGTTACTTTAATTGGGATTGAGAATGCTGTCAACCATTCTCAATGTTTAACAACCACCATGATAGTAATTAAATTTATTCCTTTGCACTAGGGAAAAATTGGCTTTACGCAAAAACAGTAACCATAGAGCTTTCCACCAGCCAAATATGCATATAGTATAGCTGTTGCATTACATTGTTCTCTCTTGTGTTACCTTGCTAGCATATTCCATGTGCTGACCCGTTTCGGGCTGCAAGGTTAATGTTGCAGACTTTTCAGACGACGATTAAGGAGTTTTTAGGTCGTGGTTCTATACTCAGTGATGCCGTTGGAGTTGATGGACTCACTTATCTTCCAAGCCTTCCGCTGTTATCATCACTAGATGGCCTTAAGCCATATTTATTGTAATAAGTTCTCTTTTGAGACACTCGATGTAATAAGTGTGTGATTGCTACTCTGCTATAAATCCTCCGAGTACTGTGTGGTGTCAGCATTACTGATCCAGGGATGACACCGGAGCACAGAGATTAGACTGTTTGAGGTCTGCTCGCTACAGCCGGCCACCGCGCCCCTCCCTGGCGTCGACGACCGCGGCCGCCTCTTCCTCGCCGGCCCGCGCCGCCCCACGCCGGCTTCGTCCGAGCCCCGCCGTCCTCACCGCGGCAACGCCGCCCGACTGCCGCCTCCTCGCCTCCCCTCGCCGGCCCCGGCAACTCCGGCGAGTTCCTCCTCCTCCGGCCGCCGCGTTCTTCGTCCCCGGCCAACCTCGGTTCTCGTGATGAACAGTGCCAGGATCCCGATCTGGATCTAGATCGGTTGACTTTTTGCCCGAAACCCTAATTTCTTTGCTATGTTCATCGCATCGTAACTTTGCACCCGTAGCTCCGTTTTGGGCATATAGCATATCAAAATGTTCGTCTCAGAGAGAACATCATTTCATCTAATTGCATCATTTTCATTTGAGTTCATCTTGATGCCCGAAATGCTGTTGGAAGAATGCTAGTTGAGATAATTGTCAGATCTGCTGCTTCAATTAGATATTTGTCATTTTTGCCATGATTATTATGTGCTGATATGCCCCTGAGCTGTACATGTATTTTGTTATATGCTTTGCCATCTTTCCAGAGATGCAACCCATGTATTTTTGTGATGTGTGTGGTGACTAGCACAAGCTTGCAAAGTGGAGCATTCGTTAATGCTGATTTCAGGGACTTAGCATTTCCACTAAGTCCTTGACCTGTTTATCTCATTATGCCATATGTTCATGTTGTTTCCTAGTGATCCGTGCCTCTTTTGAGGATGATCAATAAGGATGTTTTATTAATCTTGTAGTGCTCTATCCATCTATGTCTTTGTTTGCAATTATGGAGCAGCCTAGCTGGAGTCAATCGAGCTCTACTTTTGCTATTTTGTGAATCTGGGCAGATTGTCTACTTGTTAGC
Organism: Triticum aestivum; assembly: GCF_018294505.1. NCBI lineage: Eukaryota > Viridiplantae > Streptophyta > Magnoliopsida > Poales > Poaceae > Triticum > Triticum aestivum. Next base: position 466,587,576 of record NC_057812.1, on the reverse strand, counting down.
GATTTCGCCGAGGATGTTGTAGTTGATCCGTGCATGCTATGCTATTGTTCTTGCCATGTCTAGCTTATATTTTGTGTATTCTTGATGGATGTATGCTTAGATTGTCATGACTTGCTCTGTAGTGAGTGCATCGAGCTCGTAAACATGCCTACTTGATACCTAATTTGCATGCTCCAGTTTTTCACTAAGTCTGTGATCTGATTATGTTTTTGCCATGTTCACATGTGTTGACACCTGATTTTGGCAAGATACAGATTGCAATGAAGATGGTCTCGAGTGAATGAGTTTTCAGCATAAAAATATTCAAGTCACCGAGTGGAACCACTTTGATGTTTCGGTTATATTCATTCGACTTTATCTCACGGACCGAAACTATACTCCGAGTGGCATAGTTCAATGTTCCGAGTGGTTTTTGGCCAATCACGTCTTCAAGATGACCTCGGATGAAGGAGCACTCTTAAGGAATTGTCTTTGTCTCGTCGAGGCAATCGATTTTGATATATAAATCATCTCAATCCGAGTTCATATGCAAAAGTTGGAGGTAATATACTGCAGATTGAACCTCAACGGAAATATGGCGCGAGGTGCCAAACACTTGTCTGATAGGTTGCGCGAGTAATTCAGCCATCAATACGGCCTTGAATTGAAAAACCTTCAACATGGAAAAGTTTCGTCTCGTCGAGACGATCGATTTTCATATATAATTCATCTCAATCCGAGATCATATGAGGCCTGGAGAGACAAATCAAGATCGGGCTATGTTTTCAGCCGGAAATCCGAGTGAAAAGTTTACCATCTGAGTGAAAGTTTACGGTCGAGTGAAAGTTTACGGTCGAGTGAAAGTTTGCTGACCGGATGAACTTATTATTATCCAAGTGGAAATATAGTCATCCGATTGAAAATATGATCATCCGAGTGAAATTGTCGTCCAGGTGAAAATATTCCGAGTGAAAAGATTACCATCGGGACGAAAACTTCCCGATTGAATAAGATAGTGCCTTCCGAGTGGAAATATAGTCATCTGAGTGAATAAGATAGTGCCTTCCGAGTGGAAATATAGTCATCCGAGTGGAAATATAGTCATCCGAGTGAAAGATTGTCTTCCGAGTGAAAAAGTCCAATCGGACGATCCGAGTGAAAGTATCTAATATCCGAGTGGATGAGCTCAAGTCCGAGTGAAATTGAACATGTGCTCAAAAGTTTATCAAAATGACCTTGGATGAAGAAGTGTTCAATACAGAAGTTGTGCGTATCATCAAGACGGTAAACTTTGATTTTGGAGTCATCATCATCAGAGATAATATATAGTCTACAAATTCACTACGAGACTCGGATAATCCAGTCTACTGCAAGACCGAGTCCGACTGGAAGATAAAGATGACCTCGAAAAGTATTCAAGATGGCCTTATTTGAAAAAGTGATCAACATGAGAGTTGTTTGTATCATCGAGGCGCACAAGTTTGATATTTGGGCCATCTCGATCGGAGATCATATGTAAGCCCGGCGGCCCGCGCAAGAAGAAAGATAGAGTTTGGGCCAGATTCAGACTGAATCCGAGTTGGAATAGAATTAGGACTCTAGGACGTGAATTGATGTAATTTTTCTTGTGAGGAAAGCCTAGATGAATCCTTTACTTGTACGGGAAGTCCAGCCGCCTCTTATATATGTTGGGGGTGATGGCCGATTGAATAACACACAATCGAACAAATCAATGTACTACTTTTTCATCTACGTTTTATCTCTCCACCGTTTTTCTATCTCGTTCTTCGCTGTTCTTCGTGTTTGAGAGCTGCGAATCCCGAGGCTCTAGGGGCGAGCAAATCGACCTAGGGCAGCCCATAGCCGCCGCACTCCCTGATGGGGTCCCTCCCGGGGGTGTGGGGTTTTCGGGTCTGCAAAAGCGCCCGTCGACTGTCTTGCGTATCGCGTTGTCGGTCGGATCTCCTTCGACGTGAGCTGCGGTGCATCACCCCCGACGTCGAGGGTACACGTGACGTGTTCGTGTGTCAACACACTTTTTGGCGACTCCGCTGGGGAACAAAGATCAATCGTCATCATCCACCATGTCTGATATTCCCAAGCCATCTGAGGTAGACGCTGATAACATAATTAAGCCCAGTCTTGATGAGATATCGGCCGATCATCGCCAAGTTTATGAGGAGTACAAGAAGGCGCGCGAGGAGAAGGACTTGCAGGAGTTCCTTGCAAAGTTCAAGAAGGATCGCCAAGGCAACATCACTCCGATTGAAGAAATCAAGTTCCCTCCTCTTCAAGCCGAGCAGGTTAAACCCTCTGTAAGTACTGCCTTTTCTCCTGAGCAGTGGGCTAAGATTGAAAGTCGTATTGCTGATGGTAACAATCTAGTCTATCAAACTTTTATGGAAAATACTAATGCTCAGAAGAATATATCTCAATCGTCTAGTGGTAATAATGGTGTAGCTGCTAGTGTGCAAAACCCTAATCTGGCTTTACCTATTGCATCGGCGCCCCCGTGCCGATGACTTATTATCCTACCCAAACAAATCAGATTGTGGCTACACCCATTAATCCTATTATGAGCATGACAGGTTCGGTGGCAACGCCGAACCAAACTCTACCTACAGCTACAACCACTCAACCACTACCAAATTATGGGTCGACATACATGCCACAATTCCTACCCACAACTAGCAACCATACTCCTTCTATGCCACTGCCACAAGCTGCATCGTCCACTATGGATGATGGTCTAGCTAATCTTAGAGAGGAGATGGCTAAGATGCTTCGAGAAAATTTTGGAGTTGAGTTACCTCGGAATCGGATTTACCAAAAGCCATACCCCGAGTATTTTGATGCCATCCAGTGCCCTCCGGGATATAAGATTCTAGATTTTGTTAAGTTCAATGGAGAGGGCACAAAAACCACATGGGAGCATGTTAGTCAATACTTAGCACAACTAGGTGAAGCAGGCTCACTAAATGAGTTGAAAGTGCGTTTGTTTCCTTTATCTTTAACTCGTACTGCATTCTCATGGTTTTCTTCTTTACCACATGGTTCCATTCGGGTTTGGTCACAGCTAGAGCAGAAATTTCATGATCACTTTTATAGCGGCGACAATGAACTCAAGTTATCACATCTAACACCGGTTAAACAGAAGCATGATGAATCGGTCTCCGATTACGTCAAGAGATTCAGAGAAACAAAAAACCGGTGTTTTAGTTTGGTGATAACCAAGAGAGACTTGGCAGACCTAGTGCTGAGTGGTTTGAGAACTCCCATTAGAGAAAAGCTAGAAGGTTATGAGTTCTTAAATATCAACCAAGTCTTACAAAGGGCTTTGGCTCAGGAAAGCCGAAGCAAAGATCTCAAAGAAGTGCATAGATACAAAGCCGATCGTCCAAAGATGAATATGGTGGAATATGATAGTGATCACTCGGACCATGAGGGTGATGTTTTTGCTACTGAATTTGTTTGGCCATCTAAGGCCAAACCCTTTACTTGCAATGATCTGAAACCGATTCATAAGAATCGTGATGAAGAGATGAAGTTTACTTTTAACATTGCTAAGTGTGATAGAATATTTGATGCTTTGCTGCAAGCTAAGATTATTAGAATATCTCATACTTTACCGCCGTTTGAAGAGGTAAAACGGCATGCTTATTGCAAGTATCATAATTCTTTTTCTCATGCTACTAACGATTGCAATGTTTTTCGACGACAGATACAATCGGCCATTAATGACGGACAATTGAACTTTTCTGAGATGCAAGTTAATAAACAACCTTTTCCAATGAATACCATGGATTTGGAAGGGAAGAAGCTACTCATTCGGCCGGAGGTAGCCGAATCTGCTAATAAAGCTAATGTCATTGTTGGTGAGCCCAAGAAAGACAAGGAGGACAACAAGGTCTTGGGGAGACAGGTTGTGCTTGGTAAGCAACCCGATGGCAAAGAAGTGATCAAAATCACCATCAAGAATCCTACACTCGGGGGGCAACTGCAAGTGCAAGAAAATGCTCGTGTGAGATTTGTCAAGCCCAAGAGTCCAGAAATTGGCAAGTGGAAAAGAAATGAAGTTAAAGTACAACGCAAGCGGATCAAGCCAACTTTTGATATGTTGCTGTCCAAGTACACCAACCAGTCGGCCGGTTCTAGCTTTAATTGGCCGACTCATCTGAAGCGACCAAGGTCACCATCAGCTGATATGTTTAGTCAGTATATGAAACCGAGTGGACCAAGGGTGCCGTTTCCAGAAGAGCATACGCAATCTGTTTGGGATCGACTTAACTATTCATATAGAGGCCGACTGAACATCGGTAACTATCGGTCGGCTGGTCAAAACATGCGACCGGATGGAAATTATCCGAGTGTAAGAATGCACCCAGGTGGAAGCTATCCGAGTGAAAAAATGTGGCCGAGTAGATTCCATCCGACTGAATTCCATCCAAGTGATATTCATCCGAGTGGATTCCATAGTAAAAAGGTGCGCCCGAGTGGAAATTTCATGCATCTGGAAAGTCGAAAAGAATGGCGTGTTAAATCACCAAGTGTTGTAGCGGTTGAGTCGGGAAAAGGCAAGGAGAAAATGGATGTCGACTCACTTATCTTGGGCACCGAAACATTCGCCATACAGCAGCCGATTGTGCATAGCAATCCGACTGAGCCGATACTTGCTATCGCGCCAAAGCGCTCGGCTAATGACCATGAAGCAAGCACCAGCCAAGTAAAAACAAGAGATCCTAAATACACTCAGCCAAAGTGGTGTCCTCCAGGGCTAACAAAGACACAAAAGAGGAAACTACAGAGGTTAAGGAGTCGAGAGATGGCAGAACAGGAGGCCGAGAAACAAAGGGATAAGTTTTTCAATGACACTCGACCCATGGTTCCACCAAAACAAGTGTGGAGGCCTAAACAAATACAAGATACAACAGCTTCTACATCTATCATAGCAATACCTACATCACCAAAGGAGGACGATGCAACAGATATGACATCGTCTATGACACTTCTTACTTATCCATCACTCGGACAAATTTCAGAATCGGTGGATGCACTCGAGGAGGAGGCTGATATGTTGGACTAGTCTACGCCGGTTCATGAAGGTATGGATATCAATATGGTGTACTACTTACCTGCTGAGTTTCGTGCTGTAGATGAAGAAGGGGAGGTGGCTCAGCTGGATTTTGGCCCTAAAAACGCAATATTCGAGAAGCCAAAAGAACCAGTAACGCATCTTAAACTATTATATCTCAGAGGTCATATCAATGGGTCGCCGCTCACTCAGATGCTTGTTGATGGTGGTGCTGTGGTAAATCTTATGCCCTATTCGGTCTTCAGGAGATTGGGTTTGCCTGATGAAGAATTGATCAAGACCAATATGGTGCTCAATGGATTTGATGGCAAAGAGAAAACTGAAGCCAAAGGTGTGATGTATGTGGAGCTTACAGTCGGAAGCAAAACTTTGGCTACTGCATTCTTTGTCGCTGAGGTGCAAGGTAACTACAACGTCATACTAGGCCATGATTGGGTTCATGCAAACCAGTGCGTGCCATCCACTATGCACCAGTTTTTGATTCAGTGGGTTGATGATGAAGTGGAAGTTATTCACGCGGATAACTCGGCCTGTGTTGCTTTGGCCGATGCATCGGTGGATTGGCAACATTCCAATGCTACTTGCTTGACGGGACGTGACTTATCAGAATTTGATTTTCTCAGCGCAACAAAGAATGGTTTTGTGCCCGTCTCTTTAAAGCCGAGTGAATGCAATCGGCTCCAAGGTATGATATGTTTAAATGGATCCTAATTCCGAGTGGTTACAAAAACGTCTTGTAAAGTATCGGTCCAATGAGAACGATATGTATGAGTCTATAGAGGAGTTGGATGACATGGATAAACTTGGACAAGGTTTTACATCAGCCGATCCGTTAGAAGAGGTAGATATTGGAGATGGTTCAGTCACTCGACCGACATTTATAAACAAAAATTTGAAAGCCGATTGTAAGGCTAAGTTAATCGAGCTACTGAAAGAATATGTTTGTTGCTTTGCATGGGAATATCATGAGATGCCAGGGTTAAGCCGAGAGCTAGTGGAACATCGGTTGCCTATAAAGGCCGGTTTTAGACCTTATAAACAGTCGGCCAGAAAATTTAATCCAAAAACATATGACCGGATCAAGGAAGAGATCGGTCGACTGCTTGAAGCTAATTTCATTCGACCTTGTAGGTATGCCGAGTGGATTTCTAACATTGTCCCAGTAGAGAAGAAAGGATCTGGCAAGTTGAAGGTGTGCATTGATTTCAGAGATTTGAATAGGGCTACACCCAAAGATGAGTATCCTATGCCAATAGCCGATATGCTTATTAATGATGCTTCTGGACATAAGGTTATTAGCTTTCTAGATGGTAATGCCGGATACAATCAAATTTTTATGGCCGAAGAGGACATGTACAAAACGGCTTTCCGATGTCCTGGTTTCCTTGGTTTATTCGAGTGGACAGTGATGACATTCGGATTAAAAAATGCTGGCGCCACGTATCAAAGGGCTATGAATTTGATTTTTCATGATTTACTCGGTGTCATACTTGAGGTTTATATTGATGATATTGGTGTCAAATCGGATGCTTTTGAATCTCACTTGGCCGATTTGCGTTTAGCTTTTGAAAGAATGAAAAAGTATGGATTGAAAATGAATCCTTTGAAGTGTGCTTTCGGCGTGTCAGCTGGCAAGTTTTTGGGTTTCATTATTCATGAAGATGGTATAGAGATTGATCCCAAAAAGATAGAGGCTATACAGAAGGTGGAGGCTCCAACATGCAAGAGAGATATGCAAAAGTTCCTTGGCAAGGTCAATTATTTGAGAAGGTTCATAGCTAATCTATTAGGGAAAGTTGATGCATTTACTCCTATCCTTCGGTTAAAGAATGATGCTGATTTCACTTGGGGGGCAAAACAGCAAGAAGCATTTGATATGATCAAGAATTATTTGTGCACTCCTCTGGTGATGAAAGCACCCAAGCATAGGGAACCCTTCAGACTTTATATTGCAGCAGAGGAAGGAGTTATTGGTGCTATTCTAACTCAAGAGACCGAAGGAAAAGAGCATGTGATCACTTATTTGAGTCGCCGCTTATTGGACGCAGAGACAAGGTATACATTTATTGAGAAATTATGTCTATGCTTATATTATGCTTGCATAAAACTGAGACATTATTTAGTGCCAAGTGTTTGTGTAGTAGCTTGTCAAACTGATGTCATTAAATACATGTTGCATAGGCCAATTCTTAGTGGTAGAATTGGCAAGTGGGCTTATGCTTTGATTGAATATGATTTGGCTTATGAATCTATAAAATCCATGAAAGACCAAATTGTTGCTAATTTCATTGTTGAACATCGGGTTAATAACAAGCATGATGTTGATATGAACCTTGTTTCATTAGTACCATGGAGATTATACTTTGATGGTTCAGTTTGTAGCAATGGCCAAGGTGTTGGTATTGTTTATATATCTCCTCATGGTGCTGTTTTTGAAGCCTCATGCCGCTTAGAATATTTTTGCACAAACAATCAAGCCGAATATGAAGCATTGTTATTCGGCCTAGAGATGTTACTTGCTATAGGTGCTACACATATTGAGGCTTATGGTGATTCATTACTAGTGGTGCAGCAAATATCCAAAGTCTTTCAGTGTTTGGACGAATCACTTAATGTTTATCTTGATAGATGTCTAGATATAATTTCTACTTTGGATTGCTTTAGCATTGCTCATATATCTAGACATGACAATTGGAAAGCAAATGAATTGGCACAACAAGCATCCGGATATCATGTTGATCATGGCATGTTTCATATCTCTCAAAGACCGATGTCTTGTCTTGCCAATATGGGAGAGGCCGAACCTGAACCCACTGATTCGGCCATTAACAAAAAGCCTAGTGCAGGTGACAATCCCGACTGGAGGAAGCCCATTGTTGATTACTTATGCAATCCGAGTGAAAGGGTGGACAGGGTTGTTCGGCATATGGCTTTCAAGTATACAATAAGAGATGATGGTCTTTATCGTCGAACCATCGATGATGTTCTTCTAAAGTGTTTGGACGAGGACCAGGCAAGAGTTGCTATGGGAGAAGTACATGAAGGTATTTGTGGCACTCACCAGTCGGCTCCCAAGATGAAATGGTTATTGCGACGTGCTGGGTTTTATTGGCCGACTATGATTAATGATTGCTTCAGATATTATAAGGGGTGTGAAGCTTGTCAAAAGTTTGGTGATATTCAATTGGCTCCTGCTGCTATGTTACATCCTATTATCAAACCGTGGCCTTTCAGAGGTTGGGGTTTAGATTTCATTGGAGAAATCCATCCGTCTTCCTCAAAAGGGCATCGGTTTGTATTGGTGGCAACTGATTATTTCACTAAATGGTCTGAAGCAGTACCTCTCAAGAACATGACGCATACGGAGGTAATTCAATTCATAACCGAGCACATTATTCATAGATTCGGTATTCCTCAAACGTTAACTACAGATCAAGGTTCATCTTTCATGTCACACCAAGTCAGAGAGTTTGCCGAATCTTATAACATAAAGTTGCTCAATTCCTCTCCATATTATGCCCAAGCTAATGGACAAGCTGAGTCTAGCAATAATCCAAGGAGATGGCATGACTTGTTGTCTGAGGCATTATGGGCACATAGAATCTCAAGGCATGGTGCTACGAAAGTGACTCCATATGAGCTAGTATATGGTCAGGAGGTTGTTTTACCGGTGGAAGTAAATTTGAATGCTTTGAGAATAGCCAAACAAAATGATTTATCGGGAATAGACTTCTATAACTTGATGATGGACAACATTGATGAGGTTGCTGATAAACGTTTGGCTGCTTTGAATGCCATAGAGAGAGATAAGTTGAGGGTGGCAAGGGCTTACAATAAGAAAGTCAAGTTGAAGAATTTTCAAGTTGGTGATCTCGTTTGGAAAGTGATTCTATCGATTGGTTCAAGAGATAGAAAATTCGGGAAGTGGTCTCCAAGTTGGGAAGGTCCTTTTAGAATTACAAGAGTTGTTCCCGGAAATTCATATTTGGTGAAATCAATACAAGGGGCATTGTTACCTTGAGCTCTCAATGGCAAATATTTGAAGAAGTACCACCCGAGTGTGTGGCAGGAAGCCTAAGTGGGCAATGGCCGATATATGATTATCGCCCTTAGCACAAACATGGCCGATACATAATTATCGCCCTGAGAAAAATAAATGGCCGATGGAGTGTTGATATCGTCCTTAGAACAAACACCATGCATATTATTTTTCGGCGTGCAAGCTTTGCCAAAAAACAGGGGGGCATGTGTTGACACCTGATTTTGGCAAGATACAGATTGCAATGAAGATGGCCTCGAGTGAATGAGTTTTCAGCATAAAAATATTCACGTCACCGAGTGGAACCACTTTGATGTTTCGGTTATATTCATTCGACTTTATCTTACGGACCGAAACTATACTCCGAGTGGCATAGTTCAATGTTCCGAGTGGTTTTTGGCCAAACATGTCTTCAAGATGACCTCGGATGAAGGAGCACTCTTAAGGAATTGTCTTTGTCTCGTCGAGGCAATCGATTTTGATATATAAATCATCTCAATCCGAGTTCATATGCAAAAGTTAGAGGTAATATACTGCAGACTGAACCTCAACGGAAATATGGCGCGAGGTGCCAGACACTTGTCTGATAGGTTGCACGAGTAATTCAGCCATCAATACGGTCTTGAATTGAAAACCTTCAACATGGAGAAGTTTCGTCTCGTCGAGCCGATCGATTTTCATATATAATTCGTCTCAATCCGAGATCATATGAGGCCTGGAGAGACAAATCAAGATCGGGCTATGTTTTTAGTCGGAAATCCGAGTGAAAAGTTTACCATCTGAGTGAAAGTTTACGGTCGAGTGAAAGTTTACGGTCGAGTGAAATTTTACGGTCGAGTGAAAGTTTGCTGACCAGATGAACTTATTATTATCCAAGTGGAAATATAGTCAGCCGAGTGAAATTGTCGTCCAGGTGAAAATATTCCGAGTGAAAAGATTACCATCGGGACGAAAACTTGCCGATTGAATAAGATAGTGCCTTCCGAGTGGAAATATAGTCATCCGAGTGAATAAGATAGTGCCTTCCGAGTGGAAATATAGTCATCCGAGTGGAAATATAGTCATCCGAGTGAAAGATTGTCTTCCAAGTAAAAAAGTCCAATCGGACAATCCGAGTGAAAGTATCTAATATCCGAGTGGATGAGCTCAAGTCCGAGTGAAATTGAACATGTGCTCGAAAGTTTATCAAAATGACCTTGGATGAAGAAGTGTTCAATACAGAAGTTGTGCGTATCATCAAGACGGTAAACTTTGATTTAGGAGTCATCATCATCAGAGATAATATATAGTCTACAAATTCACTACGAGACTCAGATAATCCAGTCTACTACAAGACCGAGTCCGACTCGAAGATAAAGATGACCTCGAAAAGTATTCAAGATGGCCTTATTTGAAAAAGTGATCAACATAAGAGTTGTTCGTATCATCGAGGCACACAAGTTTGATATTTGGGCCATCTCGATCGGAGATCATATGCAAGCCCGGCAGCCCGCGCAAGAAGAAAGACAGAGTTTGGGCCAGATTCAGACTGAATCCGAGTTGGAATAGAATTAGGACTCTAGGACGTGAATTGATGTAATTTTTCTTGTAAGGAAAGCCTAGATGAATCCTTTACTTGTACGGGAAGTCCAGCCGCCTCTTATATATGTTGGGGGTGACGGCCGATTGAATAACACACAATCGAACAAATCAATATACTACTTTTTCATCTATGTTTTATCTCTCCACCGTTTTTCTATCTCGTTCTTCGCTGTTCTACGTGTTTGAGAGCTGCGAATCCCGAGGCTCTAGGGGCGAGCGAATCGACCTAGGGCAGCCCATAGCCGCCGCACTCCCTGACGGGGTCCCTCCCGGGGTGTGGGGTTTTCGGGTCTGCAAAAGCGCCCGTCGACTATCTTGTGTATCGTGCTGTCGGTCGGGTCTCCTTCGACGTGAGCTGCGGTGCATCACCCCCGGCGTCGAGGGTACACGTGACGTGTTCGAATGTCAACAACATGCTTGCAAATATATTTCTGATCCCTTTTGGCTCAAGGTCACTAAGGGACTTTTGTTAAGCTTTTTGAGTAGCTACATGCCATGCTTTACTTTTCCATGTTTAGGTCCTGTAGCATATTGTTTTCATGCTCCAAAGAGTGCTATCTGATCTGAAATTCCAGACAAGTGTTAATTTCACTAAGTCTGAGATCTGTTTGCCAAATGCATTTTTGCCATGCTTGTTTGAACCTGTTAATGGATGAATTGGCCGTAGCTCAGTGCTAGTATTTTGTTAAGCATCATGAGTGGATCCCAGCCATGTATTTTGTTGCCATGATTGGGTGCTGTAGCATGTTCATCTTGTTGCATTTAGATGGCTACTTGCTGTAAATCGCAGAACGTGGTCATATTTGAATTGCTTGCCATTTCCAAACCGTAACTCCGATTCCGGCGCTCTTTATATCGTTTTCAAGCGATTTCATCTCACCTTTCCAGTGGCACACTTGGATTTCCAAGTTGAGGCCAGGTTCATTCATTCATTGTCAAATCTTGCTTATGCATCACATATCGCATCCCGCATAGCATACCATCCTTGCATCATATTGTTTGAGCTTTGCACGTGGTTGATTGTGTCCTTGTTGCTTGTTTGTCTTGTTTGGGTAGAGCCGGGAGACGAGTTCGCTAACGAGGAGCCCGTTGAGTTTGCTTTCGAGGATCCAGTCAACTCTGACAACTTTGCAGGCAAGATGATCATACCCTCGAAATCACTACTATCTTTGCTTTGCTAGATGCTCGCTCTTTTGCTATGCCTATGCTACGATACCTATCACTTGCTTATCATGCCTACCAAATTGCCATGTCAAGCCTATAACCCACCATGGCCTAGCAAACCGTTGATTGGCTATGTTACCGCTTTGCCCAGCCCCTCTTATAGCGTTGCTAGTTGCAGGTGAAGATTGGAGACCGTTCCTTGTTGGAACATTATTTACTTGTTGGGATACCATTATATTGCCATGTTATCTTAATGCATCTATATACTTGGTAAAGGGTGGAAGGCTCGGCCTCTCGCCTAGTGTTTTGTTCCACTCTTGCCTCCCTAGTTTCCGTCATATCGGTGTTATGTTCCCGGATTTTGTGTTCCTTACGCGGTTGGGTTATAATGGGAACCCCTTGATAGTTCGCCTTGATTAAAGCCTTTCCAGCAATGCCCAACCTTGGTTTTACCATTTGCCACCTAGCCTCTTTTTCCCTTGGGTTTCCGGAGCCCGAGGGTCATCTTATTTAAATCACCCCTGGCCAGTGCTCCTCTGAGTGTTGGTCCACCTTGTCAGCCGCCGGTGGCCACCAGGGGCAACTCTGGGCTGGCCTACCGGAAGTTTGGACAATCTGAGTGTGCCCTGAGAACGAGATATGTGCATCTCCTATCGGGATTTGTCGGCACATTCGGGCGGTGTTGCTGGATTGGTTTTAACTTGTTGAAGTGTCTTGAAGAACCGGGATACCGAGTCTGATCGGAATGTCTCGGGAGGAGGTCTATTCCTTCGTTGACCGTGAGAGCTTCTCATGGGCTAAGTTGGGACTCCCCTGCAGGGATTTGAACTTTCGAAAGCCATGCCCACGGTTATGGGCAGATGGGAATTTGTTAATGTCCGGTTGTAGATAACTTAAACCTTAACTTAATTAAAATGAATCAACTGTGTGAGTTACCGTGATGGTCTCTTCTCGGCGGAGTCCGGGAAGTGAACACGGTGTTGGAGTAATGCTTGCCGCAGGATTCCCTCTAGTTACTCGCTCGCGCTTTGCCTCCTCTTCTCGCTCTCTTTTGCGAACAGGATAGCCACCATATATGCTAGTCGCTTGCTGCAGCTCCACATATTTTCTTTGCCTTACCTATTAAGCTTAAATAGTCTTGATCGCGAGGGTGCGAGATTGCTGAGTCCCTGTGGCTCACAGATTACTTCCAAACCAGATGCAGGGCCTGATGATTCCGTTCCAGATGACGCGCTTGAGCTCAAGTGGGAGTTCGACGAGGACTCACGCCGATACTACGTGTCTTTCCCTGATGATCAGTAGTGGTGCCCAGTTGGGGTGATCGGGACCGTGTCGCATGTTGGGTTTATCTTTATTTTTGGCACCGTAGTCGGGCCATGAGTGTTTGAATGTTGTAATGCTATTTATGTACTTTGATTGACGTGGCGAGTGTAAGCCAACTATGTTCTCCCCTTTTATTATGTATATTACATGGGATGTTGTGAAGATTGCCTAACTTGCGACATTGCTTTCAATGCGGTTATGCCTCTAAGTAATGCATAAACCGTTAGCAGTTGTCTCTCCAGGTAAATGTTTGCTCGCTAACCCCGAGGTTCCGGATATTTATCTCATGTTGGGTGACTTCAAGTTTCTGGCTTCTCCAATGGTTCTTGGTAACTCGGATATTGATCTTATTCTCGGGATGGATTAGCTTTCTAAGCACAAGGCTCAGCTTGATTGTGCAGCCAGGCAGATTCAATTGACTCATTCGTCTGAGGATGTAATTGTCTTTGCCGCTCAGGATAATATTATCCGTCTGTTTTCTCTCAATGACAAGGGTGAACTGGATGCTATCTCGCAAATTCCAGTCGTTTGCGAGTATCAAGACGTCTTTCCAGAAGAGCTTCCAGGAATGCCTCCGCACCGACCAGTTGAATTCGTCATTGATCTTGAACCCGGCACGAAACCTGTGTGCAAGCGCCCTTACAAGCTCGGACCTGAAGAGTTGAAGGAGCTGAAGAAGCAACTCGATGTTCAAGAGAGAATGGGCCTCATTCGACCTAGTTCTTCTCCGTGGGGTTGTGGTGTTCTTTTTGTGAAAAAGAAGGATGGAACGGACCGACTTTGTGTTGACTACCGTCCATTGAACAAGAAGACCATCAAGAACAAATACCCACTTCCCAACATCAACGAGCTGTTCGAAAAACTCAAAGGTGCCCAAGTATTCTCTAAGCTTGATCTCCGTATGGGTTATAATCAGATTCGAATCCGTGAGCAAGATATTCCCAAGACGGCTTTCAGGACAAGCTATGGTTCATATGAATACACTATCATGTCTTTTGGCCTCGTCAACGCTCCTCCGACGTTCTCTCGCATGATGAACTTCATCTTCAACGCTTACACCAATGACTTCGTTTTGCTCTATTCGACGACATTCTGGTCTTTTCGAAGAACAAGGAAGATAATGCCAAGCACTTGCGTTTGGTACTCGATAAGCTGAGGGAACACCAGTTCTACGCCAAGTTCTCCAAGTGCGAATTTTGGCTCGATGAGGTTCTTTATCTTGGTCATATCATCTCTGCCAAGGGCATTGCGGTGAATCCTGAGAAGGTGTCTGCAATTGTGAATTGGGAACCACCTTAGAACGTGAAGCAACTCCGTAGCTTCCTCGGTCTCGCAAGCTATTGTAGAAGGTTCATGGAGAACTTTTCTAAGATCGCGAAGCCTTTCTCAAATCTTCTCCAGAAGCACATTAAGTACGTTTCGTCTCCGGAATGTGACATTGCTTTCAACACTTTGAAAGAGAAATTGGTCACTGCTCCAGTTCTGACTCCGCCTGATGAATCCAAACCGTACGAGGTCTTTTGCGATGCCTCTCTCCAAGGTCTCGGCGCAGTGTTGATTGTGACGCCCGGATAATTAAGCTACAGTAACCCTCTCCTAATGATGCCATGTCACCGCTATCACTGTAGTTAATCTCGCGATGGTTCAAAAACGATCCAAATTTAAAATAAAGACAAATAACAAAAGCTTTTCACATGTCAAAACTAAAATGTTCTAAATGTGACAAATAAATCATATGTAATATTGGTGGTGAAACCACACTTTTATAAAGCGTTTAAATGCACTATAGTAAATAAATAGTAATAAAACAATTATTCAAATGCTTTAAAATAATAAACAATTTAAAAACTATTTTTATTTCATTGCTAAACGGTTTGTGGCAGTGGCATAAATTGTAACACTATTTTAGGTGCCACTTCTGTATTTTTGGAAACTAAAATAAAACAAATAAGAACTAAAAGAATAAATAAGAGAAAGGCAAAGTAAGACTGTAAATAAAAAAAGAAAAGGGAACACCCTCCCCCCCCCGAGCGCTGGGCCTCAGCCCAGCTGGCCACTCCAGTCGGCCTGGTTGGACCGGCCCATCCCCACCTCACCTACTAACCCCTGGGGACACCGAAACCCTAGCCCACTACCCCACTCCTCCCCCCCACGTTCCCCTCTCTCCCTCGTCTCCTCCCGATCCCGATCTGGATCGGGCGCCGGCTCCTCTTCGCCAACCGTCGCCGTTCGGAATTCCCCTCCTCGCCGGACGCCACCGCCGCCTCGAGCCCCATCATCGGCCGCCGTCCCAGACGCCGCGCTCCTCCGCCCTCCTCTGCCCGATTCCGCTGGATCGGGAGGGGGCCGCCCCAACGTCGCCGCCCCGTGCTCAGCTTCCACCTCGGGCCGCCGCACGCCGCCACCGACTCCGGCCACCACGAGCCTCCCCGCACCCACTGCCAGTGCCCTACCCCACCCGATGTGAGCCGCGCACCTCCTCTCTTCCCCTCGCCCCATGCTCGTTCCCTCCGCTGCTCGTCGCTCCCGACTGCCCCGACGAGCTCAGTCGCGTCGCGCCCCCGCAGTCGACGTCCTTGCCGCGCTCGGCGCCCGCCCGTGTCGTTCGCGCCCACGGCCGCGCCAGCAGCGCTCCCCTGCAACCTGCGTCGGTACTGCCCACGGCGGCCACCGCAGCTCTCGTACGCACCCGCACGACGCAACCTCGCCCCGCTTGCGTTCGCGCTGCTGCTGCCTCCCTCCTACGCCGGCGCTCTGCTCCTGCGCCGCGCCGGACGACCGCGCTCAGCCGCTCCAGCCGATGCTGCTCACCCCAGGCGCCGTCCCGCCTCCGCCCTGCCGCCCTATTCCGGCCAGCGCCATTGCGGTCCTTGGCCGCCGGAGCCCGTACCTGGCTCCCCCCATCGCTCGGGCAGGCTATGGCCTCGGGCACGGGCACCACACCCGCTGCCGCTAGCGCCGGCGCCCGCTAAGGCCCCCTGACCCAATGACATGTGGGGCCTAGCCCCTGGAACGTTTATAAAAAAAGATTAAAATAAAATAATAAAAATATTAATTAATTAATTGGTTAATTAAATTAATTAACTTAACTAATTCTGAATAGATTAACCTAATTACTAATTAAACTAATTAATCTGTTTTAGTTAATCTCAGACAATGACGAACGGGACCCACACGTCAGTTGACCAGTCAACTCCCTGTTGACTGCTGACGTCATGCTGACGTCATGATGACATCAGCATGCACTATTTTGGATAAGGTTAGAATTAAATAATTAAATAAATTCTAAAAATGATTAAAACTTTAGAAAATCATATAAAATAAACCGTAGCTCAGATGAAAAATACTTTCTACATGAAAGTTGCTCAGAACGACAAGACGAATTCGGATACGCAGTCCGTTCGTCCGCCACGCACCCCTAACATATCAAACTCGCAACTTTCCCCCTCCGGTTCATCTGTCAGAAAACACGAAACACCGGGGATATTTTCCCGGATGTTTCCCCCCTTAACCGGTATCACCTACTACCGCGTTAGGGCACACCGAACACCGCGTACTGCCTTGTTATATTTTGTGATGCTTTGTTTGCTCTATATTCATTATTTCTTCCCCCTCTTCTCTCCGGTAGACTACGAGACCGACGCTGCTGCTGACCAGTTCGACTACGGAGTTGACGACCCCTCTCTCTTGCCAGAGCAACCAGGCAAGCCCCCCCCCCCTTGATCACCAGATATCGCCTATTCTACTCTATACTTCTTGCATTAGAGTAGTTAGCATGTTACTGCTTTCTGTTATACCTATCCTGATGCATAGCCTGTCCTTGATACTACTGTTGTTACCTTTACCTGCAATCCTATATGCTTAGTATAGGATGCTAGTATATTCATCTGTGGCCCTACATTCTTGTCCGTCAGCCGTGCTATACTATCAGGCCGTGATCACTCGGGAGGTGATCACGGGTATATAATATATACTTTATACATGATACATGTGGAGACTAAAATCGGGTCAGCTCGATGAGTACCCGCAAGTGATTCTGATGAGGGGGCTGAAAGGACAGGTGGCTCCATCCCGGTAGAGGTGGGCCTGGGTTCCCGACGGCCCCCGACTGTTACTTTGTGGCGGAGCGACATGGCAGGTTGAGACCACCTAGGAGAGAGGTGGGCCTGGCCCTGGTCGGCGTTCGCGGATATTTAACACGCTTAACGAGATCTTGGTATTTGATCTGAGTTGGCTACGAGCCTATACGCACTAACCATCTACGTGGGAGTAGTTATGGGTATCCCGGCGTCGTGGTATCAGCCGAAGCACTTCAGAAGTCAGCGACGGAGCGGCGCGCGCCGAATTGGAACGTAAGCCTGCTCTTGTATTAAGGGGGCTAGTTCTGCTTCCGGCCGCCCTCGCAACGTGCAGGTGTGCTATGGGCGATGGGCCCAGACCCCTGTGCGCTTAGGTTTAGACCGGCGTGCTGGCCTCTCTGTGTTTTGCCTAGGTGGGGCTGCGACGTGTTGATCTTCCGAGGCCGGGCATGACCCAGGAAAGTGTGTCCGGCCAAATGGGATCAAGCGTGTTGGGTAAGTTGGTGCACCCCTGCAGGGAAGTTAATCTATTCGAATAGCCGTGATCTTCGGTAACAGGACGACTTGGAGTTGTACCTTGACCTTATGACAACTAGAACCGGATACTTAATAAAACACACCCTTCCAAGTTCCACAGACAACCCGGTGATCGCTTTTCCACAGGGCGACGAGGGGAGGATCGCCGGGTAGGGTTATGCTATGCGATGCGACTGGAGATGCTACTTGGAGATGCTACTTGGAGGACTTCAATCTATTCTCTTCTACATGCTGCAAGACGGAGGCTGCCAGAAGCGTAGTCTTCGACAGGATTAGCTATCCCCCTTTTATTCTGGCCTTCTGCAGTTCAGTCCACCGATATGGCCCTTTACACATATCCCCATGCATATGTAGTGTAGCTCCTTGCTTGCGAGTACTTTGGATGAGTACTCACGGTTGCTTTTCTCCCTCTTTTCCCCCTTTCCCTTTTACCTGGTTGTCGCAACCAGATGCTAGAGCCCTGGAGCCAGACGCCACCGTCGACGATGATTCCTACTACACTGGAGGTGCCTACTACTACGTGCAGTCCGCTGACGATGACCAAGAGTAGTTAGGAGGATCCCAGGCAGGAGGCCTGCGCCTCTTTCGATCTGTATCCCAGTTTGTGCTAGCCTTCTTAAGGCAAACTTGTTTAACTTATGTTTGTACTCAGATATTGTTGCTTCCGCTGACTTGTCTATGATCGAGCACTTGTATTCGAGCCCTCGAGGCCCCTGGCTTGTATTATGATGCTTGTATGACTTATTTATGTTTTAGAGTTGTGTTGTGATATCTTCCCGTGAGTCCCTGATCTTGATCGTACACATTTGCGTGCATGATTAGTGTACGATTGAATCGGGGGCGTCACAAGTTGGTATCAGAGCCAGCTGCCTATAGGAATCCCCCTTCCACACTCCTTGGCCGAAGTCGAGTCTAGACATTACAAAAACTGTTACTAACTTGGCTGTGAGCCTTACGGGCCCACGTCGCCATCGGGTGGTACTAGGATCTTTTACTCCTCGACCTTTACTCTGGGACTCTGAGCTCTCTTCTATTCGGGTTAAATGAATTTTACTAAATCTAACATTAGGATCTCGTGATCACTTCCTCCCGGAGAGCCCCTTATTATTGATGGTCGCCTGCTGCATCAGAAGATCCTGAAGATACTCTCCGATGTTCTCTCGAGACATTGTCCCCGTTGCTTTTGCAATTCCCTACCACCAAATCATCACTATGGATAAATGCATACACCAGTCGTTATTACCTTTATTCTCAGTTGGACTTGTTATTACAAGATACCACGAACTTCTCTCTATTGCCCCGAGAAAACTTTGTGATTGCTGCCTTGTGGTTTCTTGTCGCCTGATTACACCTACAAATTATTCCTCACACTTACCGAGGATATGTTTCTCCCCAGTTGTTCATGTGTTTCGCAAAAGACTTCGAAATACCATCCGATCTTCCAAAAATCCTGAGCAACCTATTGCTCTTGAAATTCTTGCTTGCTTCAATTATGGTTAATCCCACAAGTATAGTAATCTTATTGTTGGCCTTTGTCACTATCTTTTTGAGTCCATTGATTCAAAATGTTACGAATGCTCACAATCCTCAATCAGATCCTAGAATTCCTCCTTCCGGCTCACACATTTTAAACATGAGCTTGTTCTCGACCAATCTATTTGCCATCAATTCTACCCTTAGGTCTATTGAACTTATCCACCCTTGACCAGAGCGTCTGTTTCTGATCCTTTGATTTGGAAATCATAATTCCTTTGTTATCTAAGCATCAAATTATTCCGATGTTCTATAATATGATGCTCATGCATTCTTTCTTCCTCTGATGAAGTACCGATACTCACATCAGCTCCGTTGTGGATCACCCGATCCATTGTTGGATTGTTATCCGACAGTGTCCTTCATACTCAATCACCTTGTGAGTTCTTCCCCTGATACATAGTCCCTTTGGTAAATTGTATCATCTGCTTGGCCAACCATGTTCTACTTTCGAGCTGGTGGTATTTACTATTGAAGCTTGTGGTATATATTTCCACGATACCCTGGCGGGTTGAACCTATGACTTCCTTTATATGTGTGAACTCGGGAGTTTTCACGAGTCATACTCATTTGGTATTTCACCATGTAAACTTTCAACACTAATACCTTTATCAAAGCGAGAAGTGAATGGAAGGTTATAGATTGAAGAAGTGGGAGTCGACCTTGAACTTGTGTTCATGCCCATGGACACGATGTAGATCTTATCATTAAAGCTTCTCTTAAATGAATTATTCCTTTGGTATAAGTTCATCTTATATCTAGGATCTGGCCTTCTGCAATCGTGGTTCCGACCATGATTGTTCTTCTTTGATCTCATTTCTCGGACAAGTTAAAACAATTGTCTTCTATGGATCAATACACCAGTCCAACCTTTACTTTGATCTTGTGTCGAGTATTACCCCCCTGGTATCTCGAGATTATCATGGAACTGCATAACTTTTTATGAGTTCTTCATCAAGTGCTACCTTCCCACTGATTCCAATTTTTCGCGGGCTCTGAGTTATTGAACACTCAAAGACACCAATAACTGAACCGAGTCCGCTCTACGGTTCAACAACTCTTCAGTAAGCTTCTATAAGTACGAGTTTGTACCCGATCACGCCATTCCTAGCCTGTTTGGCTATATCCTTATCGTGCCGATTTTAACTGTGCTACCTGGTCCTTCTTCCCAGAGCACAATTTTTTTTTGACGATGAGCTAAGCTTATGTCGATCTTTCCTCGTCATATCATTTCACCTTGAACATCAAACTTGATTTCGAGTTTGTGTCGTACCCTTGGTTCCAATAACCTTTCGCTTCACCATTCATTTGACTTGATGTCATCGCCGATCGATTACATCTTGAAACCTCTCGACAAATGTGTCGTGATCATCGTCAACCTTATGAGCTCTTCCAGGATATCAATCGGATTCATGACGAGAAATACCATCCTTGCCTCGATGATTTGTGTTATCACCAACCACTTTACTGCCTTCCCTCCAACACAAACTTGTTCGTGTTTTGTGTTATACCTTGAGTTCCTTGCTATCCAGCAGTTGATCTTCTTTACCTTGGAGCATTACCATATCTTATGTCATCAATGTTGTAAGAATTTCACCACCTCTTAAGAATTCTTGATACAGGTGATACTTCTCACCATCACCATTCTTCTTGGTCCTCGTGTTGATTCCAACCGGGGTACCGACAAGTGAATGGTGCAGTTTGGATTCTGCCCTTCTAGCAACCCTATTGCTTTGATGTTAATGGTCGGCCGTTCATTCGTGGACTATTGATTATTGAATCACCATTCTGACGTTGGTCGTGCAACCCAACCCATATTTCGGGCGCACCTTTCAACCAATGTTTAATTTTGTATGTTTTCCTCGAGCATACCTCACTATAACATTTGATCTGAAAAGGGTTATCTCCTTGTTCAGATAATCGTGGAAATCCATCTTTTGAGATCTCAATGGAATGTCACTGAGTCCATCAGCCACCTCCTCATCCTCTCCTTGGCTTAATGATGAACTCTTGATTCGGAACTCGCTTCCATAGTTCATTTCCCGACAATCTTGCAAATCATCTCGTCAATTTGTGTCTCACCTTTTCTTCTCAGGCACCCTAAGTCTGAGGTATCCTGACACCAATCAGATCTGAATCTCGGTCAGATATGATGGTTGGAACATATTTTCAAGAATTATAACATTGATCCTCATATGACCCGGTAAGGTGATGTCATGCCTAGCACGCTTGACCAGAGGACCTAGTGTTATGGTTTCCTCTTCAGCAAGGTTATCCATTCTTCCATGAGGAAATTGTAAAACTTATTCTACAAGTTGTTCTTGATGGATCCTTCGTGCATCCAAACTTCGAACCTTAATTGTTGACCATGTCAATGCTATCTCGAAGCATGTCTGTGGTAGTCCGATTTTCAAAAAGTGCATTTGAAGCACAATGCTAAATTTTCTTTATCATTTATCCTAACACTGTTGTATGTGTAATATCTTGAGATTCCTCCCCCCTTACCTAAATGGTTTTCTACCTTCTATCCTGTCATGGATATCATGCTCAGCTTGTCCTTGGGAAGGATATACCCTTGAAATATGTGTTTAAACACATTTTCCTTTCCATTGTCCTATTTAATCTGATGACCACCTTTTCCTTTCCATTGGTTTGTTTAAACCCTTTCTATGGTCTATACGATCTAAGCAGTGATAAGTTCCATGCTTAGGTAAGCACCTCATTGAACCACTCTTTTAGTAAGACCCTGTTACCATTGTTGATGACATTTCGGTAACCACCGATGGACGAGAACCTTGCCTATTGGTCCGCCTCGTTCAACGAGCAAGAAAATGGTTCTCTTCGTCCCTCGCCCTTGGTATCGATGTTATTGCCGACATAACTGACAGGCTACCCTATGACATGCCCTGCTAATGTGACCGTGCAAGATGTCAACCCCTTTCTACTTTGATACACATAGTGGGCCCATAACCCACAGTTCCACAGGATCGCAACCTGACTCTCCTATACACCCTGTTGCCAAAGTTATTCCTAGAGCTTGACTTCGTATGTAGTTCACGGGCCACCTGCCTAGTGATCTATTCTGGTATCAGACGCAATACTTATTCCCATTGCTCTGAATCCCTTTCACACTTTGTTTCAGGCACCGAACGATCGCCTACCCGCTCAAAACTTCTCATGATACCTTCTTACTTTGCTCTCGATATTTTTGTAAGTTTCAATTCGAGGGTTACTTTCGCCACCTTCCTCGATGTTATGACCAGATAGTATACCTGGTAGAGGTCAGTTCTCCCAGAATGTCCACCCTTTATTCCTTAGTAAGTACGACGAAGTCCTGTAGAAAGGACACCGACTTCATCGTGATGACTGAAGCACAGGAATGAACCTCTTCGAGAAGAGCAACCAACACCAAGAAGAACCCGTTAGAAATTCGTAACCAAATTCCTTCCCCCTTGCTCCCCTCTTAAATCTCGGGACGAGATTTCTTGTAGTGGAGGAGAATTGTGACGCCCGGATAATTAAGCTACAGTAACCCTCTCCTAATGATGCCATGTCACCGCTATCACTGTAGTTAATCTCGCGATGGTTCAAAAACGATCCAAATTTAAAATAAAGACAAATAACAAAAGCTTTTCAAATGTCAAAACTAAAATGTTCTAAATGTGACAAATAAATCATATGTAATATTGGTGGAGAAACCACACTTTTATAAAGCGTTTAAATGCACTATAGTAAATAAATAGTGATAAAACAATTATTCAAATGCTTTAAAATAATAAACAATTTAAAAACTATTTTTATTTCATTGCTAAACGGTTTGTGGCAGTGGCATAAATTGTAACACTATTTTAGGTGCCACTTTTGTATTTTTGGAAACTAAAATAAAACAAATAAGAACTAAAAGAATAAATAAAAGAAAGGCAAAGTAAGACTGTAAATAAAAAAAAAGAAAAGGGAACCCCCCTCCCCCCCCCCCGCGCGCTGGGCCTCAGCCCAGCTGGCCACTCCAGTCGGCCTGGTTGGACCGGCCCACCCCCACCTCACCTACTAAGCCCTTGGGACACCGAAACCCTAGCCCACTACCCCACTCCTCCCCCCGCGTTCCCCTCTCTCCCTCGTCTCCTCCCGATCCCGATCTGGATCGGGCGCCGGCTCCTCTTCGCCAACCGTCGCCATTCGGAATTCCCCTCCTCGCCGGACGCCACCGCCGCCTCGAGCCCCGTCATCGGCCGCCGTCCCAGACGCCGCGCTCCTCCGCCCTCCTCTGCCCGATTCCGCTGGATCGGGAGGGGGCCGCCCCAACGACGCCGCCCCGTGCTCGGCTTCCACCTCGGGCCGCCGCACGCCGCCACCAACTCCGGCCACCACGAGCCTCCCCGCACCCACTCCCAGCGCCCTACCCCACCCGATGTGAGCCGCGCACCTCCTCTCTTCCCCTCGCCCCATGCTCGTTCCCTCCGCTGCTCGTCGCTCCCGTCTGCCCCGACGAGCTCCGTCGCGTCGCGCCCCCGCAGTCGACGTCCTTGCCGCACTCGGCGCCCGCCCGTGTCGTTCGCGCCCACGGCCGCGCCAGCAGCGCTCCCCTGCAACCTGCGTCGGTACTGCCCACGGCGGCCACCGCAGCTCTCGTACGCACCCGCACGACGCAACCTCGCCCCGCTTGCGTTCGCGCTGCTGCTGCCTCCCTCCTACGCCGGCGCTCTGCTCCTGCGCCGCGCCGGACGACCGCGCTCAGCCGCTCCAGCCGATGCTGCTCACCCCAGGCGCCGTCCCGCCTCCGCCCTGCCGCCCTGTTCCGGCCAGCGCCATCGCGGTCCTTGGCCGCCGGAGCCCGTACCCGGCTCCCCCCCATCGCTCGGGCAGGCTATGGCCTCGGGCACGGGCACCACACCCGCTGCCGCTAGCGCCGGCGCCCGCTAAGGCCCCCTGACCCAATGACATGTGGGGCCTAGCCCCTGGAACGTTTATAAAAAAAGATTAAAAGAAAATAATAAAAATATTAATTAATTAATTGGTTAATTAAATTAATTAACTTAACTAATTCTGATTATATTAACCTAATTACTAATTAAACTAATTAATCTGTTTTAGTTAATCTCAGACAATGACGAACGGGACCCACACGTCAGTTGACCAGTCAACTCCCTGTTGACTGCTGACGTCATGCTGACGTCATGATGACATCAGCATGCACTATTTTGGATAAGGTTATAATTAAATAATTAAATAAATTCTAAAAATGATTAAAACTTTAGAAAATCATATAAAATAAACCGTAGCTCAGATGAAAAATACTTTCTACATGAAAGTTGCTCAGAACGACAAGACGAATTCGGATACGCAGTCCGTTCGTCCACCACGCACCCCTAACATATCAAACTCGCAACTTTCCCCCTCCGGTTCATCTGTCAGAAAACACGAAACACCGGGGATATTTTCCCGGATGTTTCCCCCCTTAACCGGTATCACCTACTACCGCGTTAGGGCACACCGAACACCGCGTATTGCCTTGTTATATTTTCTGATGCTTTGTTTGCTCTGTATTCATTATTTCTTCCCCCTCTTCTCTCCGGTAGACTACGAGACCGACGCTGCTGCTGACCTGTTCGACTACGGAGTTGACGACCCCTCTCTCTTGCCAGAGCAACCAGGCAAGCCCCCCCCCCCTTGATCACCAGATATCGCTTATTCTACTCTATACTGCTTGCATTAGAGTAGTTAGCATGTTACTGCTTTCTGTTATACCTATCCTGATGCATAGCCTGTCCTTTATACTACTGTTGTTACCTTTACCTGCAATCCTATATGCTTAGTATAGGACGCTAGTATATTCATCTGTGGCCCTACATTCTTGTCCGTCAGCCGTGCTATACTATCGGGTCGTGATCACTCGGGAGGTGATCACGGGTATATACTATATACTTTATACATGATACATGTGGAGACTAAAGTCGGGTCAGCTCGATGAGTACCCGCAAGTGATTCTGATGAGGGGGTTGAAAGGACAGGTGGCTCCATCCCGGTAGAGGTGGGCCTGGGTTCCCGACGGCCCCCGACTGTTACTTTGTGGCGGAGCGACAGGGCAGGTTGAGACCACCTAGGAGAGAGGTGGGCCTGGCCCTGGTCGGCGTTCGCGGATATTTAACACGCTTAACGAGATCTTGGTATTTGATCTGAGTTGGCTACGAGCCTATACGCACTAACTATCTATGTGGGAGTAGTTATGGGTATCCCGGCGTCGTGGTATCAGCCGAAGCACTTCAGACGTCAGCGACGGAGCGGCGCGCGCCGGATTGGAACGTAAGCCTGCTCTTGTATTAAGGGGGCTAGTTCTGCTTCCGGCCGCCCTCGCAACGTGCAGGTGTGCTATGGGCGATGGGCCCAGACCCCTGTGCGCTTAGGTTTAGACCGGCGTGCTGGCCTCTCTGTTTTGCCTAGGTGGGGCTGCGACGTGTTGATCTTCCGAGGTCGGGCATGACCCAGGAAAGTGTGTCCGGCCAAATGGGATCAAACGTGTTGGGTAAGTTGGTGCACCCCTGCAGGGAAGTTAATCTATTCGAATAGCCGTGATCTTCGGTAACATGACGACTTGGAGTTGTACCTTGACCTTATGACAACTAGAACCAGATACTTAATAAAACACACCCTTCCAAGTTCCACAGACAACCCGGTGATCGCTTTTCCATAGGGCGACGAGGGGAGGATCGCCGGGTAGGGTTATGCTATGCGATGCGACTGGAGATGCTACTTGGAGATGCTACTTGGAGGACTTCAATCTATTCTCTTCTACATGCTGCAAGACGGAGGCTGCCAAAAGCGTAGTCTTCGACTTGATTAGCTATCCCCCTTTTATTCTGGCCTTCTGCAGTTCAGTCCACCGATATGGCCCTTTACACATATCCCCATGCATATGTAGTGTAGCTCCTTGCTTGCGAGTACTTTGGATGAGTACTCACGGTTGCTTTTCTCCCTCTTTTCCCCCTTTCCCTTTTACCTGGTTGTCGCAACCAGATGCTGGAGCCCTGGAGCCAGACGCCACCATCGACGATGATTCCTACTACACTGGAGGTGCCTACTACTACGTGCAGTCCGCTGACGACGACCAAGAGTAGTTAAGAGGATCCCAGGCAGGAGGCCTGCGCCTCTTTCGATCTGTATCCCAGTTTGTGCTAGCCTTCTTAAGGCAAACTTGTTTAACTTATGTTTGTACTCAGATATTGTTGCTTCCGCTGACTTGTCTATGATCGAGCACTTGTATTCGAGCCCTCGAGGCCCCTGGCTTGTATTATGATGCTTGTATGACTTATTTATGTTTTAGAGTTGTGTTGTGATATCTTCCCGTGAGTCCCTGATCTTGATCGTACACATTTGCGTGCATGATTAGTGTATGATTGAATTGGGGGCGTCACATTGATGCAAGAGAAGAAAGTTGTGGCTTATACCTCTCGCCAGTTGAAGACCAATGAGAAGAACTACCCCACTCATGACCTCGAGTTGGCGGCAGTTGTGCATGCTCTTTTGACTTGGAGACATCTCTTATTGGGAAGAAAAGTGGACATTTTCACTGACCACAAGAGTCTCAAGTACATCTTCACTCAGCTTAATCTCAACCTCAGGCAGACTCGATGGGTCGAAATGATTCAAGAGTATAATCCGAGTATCGAGTATACTCCAGGCAAGGCCAAGGTGATTGCTGACGCATTGAGCAGGAAGGCTTATTGCAACAGTCTGATTCTCAAGCCTTATCAACCCGAGCTTTGTGAAGCTTTCCGCAAACTTAATCTGCAAGTCGTTCCTCAAAGTTTCCTCGCCAACCTTCAAGTCTCTCCTACCTTGGAAGACCAGATTCGCCAAGCCCAGCTTCTTGATACTATGGTGAAGAAGGTGAAGATTGGGATTACCAAGAGTCAACCCAAGTACAAGTGCTACCGCCTTGATGACAAGGATACTCTCTTCTTCGAGGATCGTATTGTTGTGCCCAAAGGTGACCTTCGTAAAGTGATCATGAATGAGGCTCACAATTCTCTCCTCTCCATCCACCCTGGGAGCACGAAGATGTATCAGGACCTCAAGAAGGCTTATTGGTGGACTCGAATGAAGCGCGAGATTGCTCAGTTCATGAATAAGTGTGATGTCTGCAGAAGAGTGAAGGCAGAACACCAAAGGCCAGCTGGTCTCCTCCAACCTCTTGCCATTCCAGAATGGAAGTTTGACCACATTGAAATGGACTTTGCGACTGGGTTTCCAAAGTCCAAGCATGGCAATGATGCTATATTCGTTGTCATCGACAAACTCACTAAAGTGGCTCACTTTCTGCCTATCAAAGAGTCAATCACTGCAGCTCAATTGGCAGAACTCTATACCTCTCGAATTGTCTCTCTGCACGGTATTCCATGAGCGATCTCTTCAGACCATGGCAGCATCTTTACCTCCAAGTTTTGGGATTCTTTTCAGAAGGCCATGGGCACCAACATCCGCTTCAGCACAACTTTCCATCCTCAAACTAGCGGTCAAGTCGAGCATGTCAACCAGATTCTTGAAGATATGCTCAGGGCTTGTGTGATCTCCTTCGGCATGAAGTGGGAGGATTGTCTTCCTTATGCTGAATTCTCCTACAACAACAGTTTTCAAGCAAGTTCGGGCAAGGCCCCATTCGAAATTCTGTATGGCAGGAAGTGCCGTACCCCTCTCAACTGGTCTGAAACCGGTGAACGTTAGCTTTTGGGAAATGACTTAATCACAGAGGCAGAGGAAATGTGCAAAGTCATTCGAGATAACCTCAAAGCAGCCCAATCCCTCCAGAAGAGCTACTATGATAGTAAGCACCGCAATTTGGCTTTCGAGATCGGAGATCATGTTTACCTCCACGTCTCTCCTATGAAAGGTACTCGTCGCTTCGGTATCAAAGGGAAGCTTGCCCCTAGATACGTGGGACCTTTCAAGATCGTCAGCAAGAGAGGCGATCTCGCCTATCAACTCGAGCTTCCTTCAAACTTTGCAAATGTGCATGACGTGTTCCATGTCTCTCAGCTCCGAAAGTGCTTCAAGACTCCTGACCGCACCGTCAACTTCGAGGACAATGAGCTCCAAGAAGATCTCTCTTATCGTGAGCACCCCGTTGCTATTCTTGAAGAGACTGAACGCAAGACTCGCAACAAGTCAATCAAATTCCTCAAAGTCAAGTGGTCACACCATTCCGACCGTGAAGCTACCTGGGAACGCGAGGATCACCTCCGTTCTGAGTACCCGGCGTTCTTTCAGTCCTAGATCTCTGGACGAGATCTTTTCGTAGTGGTGGAGTGTTGTAACACCCCGGATGTAATTTACCTAATATGTAATCCAACTCTTGCCGTTTCCGGCGTTAAGTTATTTTATTTTCTCGGGTTCGGGTTTTTGTCTCCGTGTGTTGTTGTCGTTGTCATGCATCTCATATCATGTCATCATGTGCATTGCTTTTGCATATGTGTTCATCACATGCATTCGAGCATTTTCCCCGTTGTCCGTTTTGCATTCCGGTGCTCCGTTCTCCTCCGGTGGTCATTTCTACCTTTCTTTCGTGTGTGGGGATTAAACATTTCCGGATTGGACCGAGACTTGCCAAGCGGCCTTGGTTTACTACCGGTAGACCGCCTGTCAAGTTTCGTACCATTTGGACTTCGTTTGATGCTCCAACGGTTAACCGAGGGACCGAGAAGGCCTCGTGTGTGTTGCAGCCCAACACCCCTCCATTTTGGCCCAAAACCCACCAAAACCCTCTCCATCATCTAGAGCATTCGACCACAATCGCGTGGCCGAAAACCGCACCTCATTTGGACACTCCTAGCTCCCTCTACCTCTATATAAACACCACCCTCTCGAAATTCTCGTTCTTCTTCCCCCGAAAACCCTAAAATTTCGTCTCCTCCACCGCCGGACGTGTCCACTCCCGCCGGACACGCCCCGCACCGCCGCGCCCGGCCACTCAGGAGCCGCCACGTGGCCGGCCACCCCCTTCCACCGCCGCGGCCCGCCCGTCCCGCAGCCGGCCCCCGAGGCCCATCGACCGGGCTCCTCGCCGCCCCGCCGCCTCTCTCCTCCACCGCAGGTCACCGCGCTGGCCACCGTACCCCTCGCCGGTGTCGACGACCGCGGCTGCCTCTTCCTCGCCGGCCCGCGCCGCCCCATGTCGGCTTCGTCCGAGCCCCGCCGTCCTCACCGCGGCAACGCCGCCCGATTGCCGCCTCCTCGCCTCCCCTCGCCGGCCCCGGCAACTCCGCCGAGTTCCTCCTCCTCCGGCCGCCGCGTTCTTCGTCCCCGGCCAACCTCGGTTCTCGTGATGAATAGTGCCAGGATCCCGATCTGGATCTAGATCGGTTGACTTTTTGCCCGAAACCCTAATTTCTTTGCTATGTTCATCGCATCGTAACTTTGCACCTGTAGCTCCGTTTTGGGCATATAGCATATCAAAATGTTCTTCTCAGAGAGCACATCATTTCATCTCACTGCATCCTTTTCATTTGAGTTCATCTTGATCCCCGAAATGCTGCTGGAAGAATGCTAGTTGAGATAATTGTCAGATCTGCTGCTCCAATTAGATATTTATGATTTTTGCCATGATTATTGTGTGCATGATATGCCCCTGAGTTCTACATGTATTTTGTTATATGCTTTGCCATCTTTCCAGAGATGCAACCCATGTATTTTTGTGATGTGTGTGGTGACTAGCACAAGCTTGCAAAGTGGAGCATTCGTTAATGCTGATTTCAGGGACTTAGCATTTCCACTAAGTCCTTGACCTGTTTATCTCATTATGCCATATGTTCATGTTGTTTCCTAGTGATCCATGCCTCTTTTGAGGATGATCAGTAAGGATGTTTTGTTAATCTTGTAGTGCTCTATCCATCCATGTCTTTGTTTTCAATTATGGAGCACCCTAGCTTGAGTCAATCGAGCTCTACTTTTGCTATTTCGTGAATCTGGGCAGATTGTCTACTTGTTAGCGATTTCGCCGAGGATGTTGTAGTTGATTCGTGCATGCTATGCTATTGTTCTTGCCATGTCTAGCTTATATTTTGTGTATTCTTTATGGATGTATGCTTAGATTGTCATGAATTGCTCTGTAGTGAGTGCATCGAGCTCGTAAACATGCCTACTTGATACCTAATTTGCATGCTCCAGTTTTTCACTAAGTCTGTGATCTGATTATGTTTTGGCCATGTTCACATGCTTGCAAATGTATTTTCTGATCCCTTTTGGCTCAAGGTGAAAGTATATCCGAGTGGATGAGCTCAAGTCCGAGTGAAATTGAACATGTGCTCGAAAGTTTATCAAAATGACCTTGGATGAAGAAGTGTTCAATACAGAAGTTGTGCGTATCATCAAGACGGTAAACTTTGATTTTGGAGTCATCACCATCAGAGATAATATATAGTCTACAAATTCACTACGAGACTCGGATAATCCAGTCTACTGCAAGACCGAGTCCGACTGGAAGATAAAGATGACCTTGAAAAGTATTCAAGATGGCCTTATTTGAAAAAGTGATCAACATGAGAGTTGTTCGTATCATCGAGGCGCACAAGTTTGATATTTGGGTCATCTCAATCGGAGATCATATGCAAGCCCGGCGGCCCGCGCAAGAAGAAAGACAGAGTTTGGGCCAGATTCAGACTGAATCCGAGTTGGAATAGAATTAGGACTCTAGGACGTGAATTGATGTAATTTTTCTTGTAAGGAAAGCCTAGATGAATCCTTTACTTGTACGGGAAGTCCAGCCGCCTCTTATATATGTTGGGGGTGACGGCCGATTGAATAACACACAATTGAACAAATCAATATACTACTTTTTCATCTACGTTTTATCTCTCCACCGTTTTTCTATCTCGTTCTTCACTGTTCTACGTGTTTGAGAGCTGCGAATCCAGAGGCTCTAGGGGCGAGTGAATCGACCTAGGGTAGCCCATAGCTGCCGCACTCGCTGACGGGGTCCCTCCTGGGGGTGTGGGGTTTTCGGGTCTGCAAAAGCGCCCGTCGACTGTCTTGCGTATCGCGCTGTCGGTCGGGTCTCCTTCGATGTGAGCTGCGGTGCATCACCCCCGGCGTCGAGGGTACACATGACGTGTTCGTGTGTCAACAACATGCTTGCAAATATATTTTCTGATCCCTTTTGGCTCAAGGTCACTAAGGGACTTTTGTTAAGCTTTTTGAGTAGCTACATGCCATGCTTTACTTTTCGATGTTTAGGTCCTGTAGCATATTGTTTTCATGCTCCAAAGAGTGCTATCTGATCTGAAATTCCAGACAAGTGTTAATTTCACTAAGTCTGAGATCTGTTTGCCAAATGCACTTTTGCCATGCTTGTTTGAACCTGTTAATGGATGAATTGGCCGTAGCTCAGTGCTAGTATTTTGTTAAGCATCATGAGTGGATCCCTACCATGTATTTTGTTGCCATGATTGGGTGTTGTAGCATGTTCATCTTGTTGCATTTAGATGGCTACTTGCTGTAAATCGCAGAACGTGGTCATATTTGAATTGCTTGCCATTTCCAAACCGTAACTTTGATTCCGGCGTTCTTTATATCGTTTTCAAGCGATTTCATCTCACCTTTCCAGTGGCACACTTGGATTTCCAAGTTGAGGCCAGGTTCGTTCATTCCTTGTCAAATCTTGCATATGCATCACATATCGCATCCTGCATAGCATACCATTCTTGCATCATATTGTTTGAGCTTTGCACGTGGTTGATTGTGTCCTTGTTGCTTGTTTGTCTTGTTTGTGTCCCGCATAGCATACCATCCTTCCCGGATTTTGTGTTCCTTACGCGGTTTGGTTATAATGGGAACCCCTTGATAGTTCGCCTTGATTAAAGCCTTTCCAGCAATGCCCAACCTTGGTTTTACCATTTGCCACCTAGCCTCTTTTTCCCTTGGGTTTCCGGAGCCCGAGGGTCATCTTATTTAAACCCCCCCTGGCCAGTGCTCCTCTGAGTGTTGGTCCACCTTGTCAGCCGCCGGTGGCCACCAGGGGCAACTCTGAGCTGGCCTACCGGAAGTTTGGACAATCTGAGTGTGCCCTGAGAACGAGATATGTGCAGCTCCTATCGGGATTTGTCGGCACATTCGGGCGGTGTTGCTGGATTGGTTTTACCTTGTCGAAGTGTCTTGAAGAACCGGGATACCGAGTCTGATCGGAATGTCTCAGGAGGAGGTCTATTCCTTCGTTGACCGTGAGAGCTTCTCATGGGCTAAGTTGGGACTGCCCTGCAGGGATTTGAACTTTCGAAAGCCGTGCCCGTGGTTATGGGCAGATGGGAATTTGTTAATGTCCGGTTGTAGATAACTTAAACCTTAACTTAATTAAAATTAATCAACTGTCTGAGTTACCATGATGGTCTCTTCTCGGCGGAGTCCGGGAAGTGAACACGGTGTTGGAGTAATGCTTGCCGCAGGATGCCCTCTAGTTACTCGCTCGCGCTTTGCCTCCTCTTCTCGCTCTCTTTTGCGAACAGGATAGCCACCATATATGCTAGTCGCTTGCTGCAGCTCCACATATTTTCTTTGCCTTACCTATTAAGCTTAAATAGTCTTGATCGCGAGGGTGCGAGATTGCTGAGTCCCTGTGGCTCACAGATTACTTCCAAACCAGATGCAGGGCCTGATGATTCTGTTCCAGATGACGCGCTTGAGCTCAAGTGGGAGTTCGACGAGGACTCACGCTGATACTACGTGTCTTTCCCTGATGATCAGTAGTGGTGCCCAGTTGGGGTGATCGGGACCGTGTCGCATGTTGGGTTTATCTTTATTTTTGGCGCCGTAGTCGGGCCATGAGTGTTTGAATGTTGTAATGCTATTTATGTACTTTGATTGACATGGCGAGTGTAAGCCAACTATGTTTCTCCCCTTTTATTATCTATATTACATGGGATGTTGTGAAGATTGCCTAACTTGCGACATTGCTTTCAATGCGGTTATGCCTCTAAGTCGTGCCTCGACACGCGGGAGCTATAGCCGCATCGAGGGCGTTACAAAACCATATCATCCAATATATGAATCTTTACCTCCGGACCATTCCGGAGCTCCTCGTCATATCCGTGATCTCATCCGGGACTCCGAACAACATTCGGTCACCAACATACATAACTCATAGTAGTATATCGTCAACGAACGTTAAGCGTGCGGACCCTACTGGTTCGAGAACTATGTAAACATGACCGAGACACCTCTCTGGTCAATAACCAATAGTGGGACCTGGATCCGCATAACAACATACGTTGTTCCCTTTGTCATTGGTATGTTACTTGCCCGAGATTTGATCATCGGTATCTCAATACCTAGTTCAATCTCGTTACCGGCAAGTCTCTTTACTCGTTCCGTAATACATCATCCCGCAACTAACTCATTAGTTGCAATGCTTGCAAGGCTTATAGTGATGTGCATTACCGAGTGGGCCCAGAGATACCTCTCCGACAATCGGAGTGACAAATCCTAATCTCGAAATAGGCCAACCCAACAAGTACCTTTGGAGACACCTGTAGAGCACCTTTATAATCACCCAGTTACGTTGTGACGTTTGGTGGCACACAAAGTGTTCCTCCGGTAAACGGGAGTTGCATAATCTCATAGTCATAGGAATATGTATAAGTCATGAAGAAAGCAATAGCAACAAACTAAACGATCAAGTGCTAAGCTAACAGAATGGGTCAAGTCAATCACATCATTCTCCTAATGATGTGATCCCATTAATCAAATGACAACTCATGTCTATGGTTAGGAAACTTAACCATCTTTGATCAACGAGCTAGTCAAGTAGAGGCATACTAGTGACACTCTGTTTCTCTATGTATTCACACATGTATTATGTTTCCGGTTAATACAATTCTAGCATGAATAATAAACATTTATCATGAAATAAGGAAATAAATAATAACTTTATTATTGCCTCTAGGGCATATTTCCTTCAGTCTCCCACTTGCACTAGAGTCAATAATCTAGTTCACATCGCCATGTGATTTAACATCAATAGTTCACATCACCATGTGATTAACACCCACAGTTCACATTGTCATGTGACCAACACCCAAAGGGTTTACTAGAGTCAATAATCTAGTTCACATTGCTATGTGATTAATACCCAAATAGTACTAAGGTGTGATCATGTTTTGCTTGCGAGGGAAGTTTCACATTCAGATCCGTATGTATTTTGCAAATTTCTATGTCAACAATGCTCTGCACGGAGCTACTCTAGCTAATTGCTCCCACTTTCAATATGTATCTAGATTGAGACTTAGAGTCATCTGGATCAGTGTCAAAACTTGCAGCGACGTAACCCTTTACGACGAACCTTTTGTCACCTCCATAATCGAGAAACATATCCTTATTCCACTAAGGATAATTTTTGACCAATGTCCAGTGATCTACTCCTAGATCACTATTGTACTCCCTTGCCAAACTGAGGGCAGGGTATACAATAGGTCTAGTACATAGTATGGCATAATTTATAGAACCTATGGCTGAGGCATAGGGAATGACTTTCATTCTCTCTCTATCTTCTGCCGTGGTCGGGTTTTGAGTCTTACTCAACTTCACACCTTCTAACACAGGCAATAACTCCTTTTTGACTGTTCAATTTTGAACTACTTCAAAATCTTGTCAAGGTATGTAATCATTGAAAAACTTATCAAGCGTCTTGATCTATCTCTATAGATCTTGATGCTCAATATGTAAGCAGCTTCACCGAGGTCTTTCTTTGAAAAACTCCTTTCAAACATTCCTTTATGCTTTGCAGAATAATTCTACATTATCTCTGATCAACAATATGTCATACATATACTTATCAGAAATGTTGTAGTGCTCCCACTCACTTTCTTGTAAATACAGGCTTCACCACAAGTCTGTATAAAAATATATGCTTTGATCAACTTATCAAAGCGTATATTCCAACTCTGAGATGCTTGCACCAGTCCATAGATGGATCGATGGAGCTTGCATATTTTGTTAGCACCTTTAGGATTGACAAAACCTTCTGGTTGCATCATATACCACTCTTTCTTTAATAAATCCATTAAGGAATGCAGTTTTGTTTATCCATTTGCCAGATTTCATAAAATGCGGCAATTGCTAACATGATTCGGACAGACTTAAGCATAGATACGAGTGAGAAACTCTCATCGTAGTCAACACCTTGAACTTGTCGAAAACCTTTTTGCGACAATTCTAGCTTTGTAGATAGTAACACTACTATTAGCGTTCGTCTTCCTCTTGAAGATACATTTAATCTCAACGGCTCGCCGATCATTGGGCAAGTTAATCAAAGTCCATACTTTGTTCTCATACATGGATCTCATCTCAGATTTCATGGCCTCAAGCCATTTCGCGGAATCTGGGTTCATCATCGCTTCCTCATAGTTCATAGGTTCGTTATGGTCTAGTAACATAACTTCCAGAACAGGATTACCGTACCACTCTGGTGCGGATCTTACTCTGGTTGACCTACGAGGTTCAGTAACAACTTGATCTAAAATTTCATGATCATCATCATTAACTTCCTCACTAATTGGTGTAGGTGTCGCAGAAACCGTTTTTTGTGATGAACTACTTTCCAATAAGGGAGCAGGTACAGTTACCTCATCAAGTTCTACTTTCCTCCCACTCACTTCTTTCGAGAGAAACTCCTTCTCTAGAAAAACTCCGAATTTAGCAACAAAAGTATTGCCTTCGGATCTATGATAGAAGGTGTACCCAACAGTCTCCTTTGGGTATCCTATGAAGACACATTTCTCCGATTTGGGTTCGAACTTATCAGGATGAAACTTTTTCTTATAAGCATTGTAACCCCAAATTTTAAGAAACAACAACTTTGGTTTCTTGCCAAACCACAGTTCATACGGTGTCGTCTCAGCGGATTTAGATGGTGCCCTTTTTAACGTGAATGCAGCTGTCTCTAATGCATAACCCCAAAACTATAGTGGTTAATCGGTAAGAAACATCATAGATCGCACCATATCTAATAAAGTATGGTTTACGACGTTCGGACACACCATTACGCTATGGTGTTCCGGGTGGCGTGAGTTGCGAAACTATTCCGCATTGTTTCAAATGAAGACCAAACTCATAACTCAAATATTCACCTCCACGATCAGATCGTAGATACTTTATTTTCTTGTTATGATGATTTTCAACTTCACTATGAAATTCTTTGAACTTTTCAAATGTTTCAGACTTATGTTTCATTAAGTAGATATACCCATATATGCTTAAATCATCTGTGAAGATCAGAAAATAATGATACCTGCCGCGAGCCTCAATATTCATCGGACCACATACATCAGTATGTATGATTTCCAACAGATCTTTTGCTCGCTCCATTGTTCCAGAGAACCGAGTCTTAGTCATCTTGCCCATGAGGCATGGTTCGCAAGCATCAACTGATTCATAATCAAGTGATTCCAAAAGCCCATCAACATGGATTTTCTTCATGTGCTTTACACCAATATGACCTAAACGGCAGTGCCACAAATAAGTTGCACTATCATTATTAACTTTGCATCTTTTGGCTTCAATATTATGAAAATGTGTATCACCACGATCGAGATCCAACAAACCATTTTCATTGGGTGTATGACCATAGAAGGTTTTATTCATGTAAATAGAACAACAATTATTCTCTAACTTACATGAATAACTGTATTGCAATAAACATGATCCAATCATATTCATGCTCAGGCAAACACTAAATAACATTTATTTTAGGTTTAACACTAATCCTGAAAGTATATGGAGTGTGCGATGATGATCATATCAATCTTGGAACCATTTCCAATACACATCGTCACTTCACCCTTAACTAGTCTCTGTTCATTCTGCAACTCCCGTTTCGAGTTACTATTCTTAGCAACTGAACTAGTATCAAATACTGAGGGGTTGCTATAAACACTAGTAAAGTACACATCAATAACATGTATATCAAATATACCTATGTTTACTTTGCCATCCTTCTTATCCACCAATTACTTGGGGTAGTTCCACTTCCAGTGACCAGTCCCTTTGCAGTAGAAGCACTTAGTCTCGGGCTTAGGACCAGACTTGGGCTTCTTCACTTGAGCAGCAACTTACTTGTCGTTCTTCTTGAAGTTCCCCTTCTTCCCTTTGTCCTTTTCTTGAAACTAGTGGTCTTGTCAACCATCAACGCTTGATGTTTTTCTTGATTTCTACCTTCATCGATTTCAGCATCACGAAGAGCTTGGAAATCGTTTCCGTTATCCCTTGCATATTATAGTTCATCACGAAGTTCTACTAACTTGGTGATGGTGCCTAGAGAATTCTTTCAATCACTATCTTATCTGGAAGATTAACTCCCACTTGATTCAAGCGATTGTAGTACCCATAAAATCTGAGCACATGCTCACTGCTTGAGCTATTCTCCTCCATCTTTTAGCTATAGAACTTGTTGAAGAGTTCATATCTCTCAACTCGGGTATTTGCTTGAAATATTAACTTCAACTCCTGAAACATCTCATATGGTCCATGACGTTCAAAATGTCTTTGAAGTCCCGATTCTAAGCCATTAAGCATGGCGCACTAAACTATCAAGTAGTCATCATATTAAGCTAGCCAAACGTTCATAACATCTGCATCTGCTCCTGCAATAGGTTTGTCACCTTGCGGTGCATCAAGGACATAATTCTTCTGTGCAGCAATAAGGTTAAACCTCAGACCACGGATCCAATCCGCATTATTGCTACTAACATCTTTCAACTTAGTTTCCTCTAGGAACATATCAAAAATAAAATAGGGGAGCTAAACACGAGCTATTGCTCTACAACATAGATATGCTAATACTACCAGGACTAAGTTCATGATAAATTTAAGTTCAATTAATCATATTACTTAAGAACTCTCACTTAGATAGACATCCCTCTAATCCTCTAAGTGATCACGTGATCCATATCAACTAAACCATGTCCGATCATCACGTGAGATGGAGTAGTATCAATGGTGAACATCACTATGTTGATCATATCTACTATATGATTCACGCTTGACCTTTCGGTCTCCATGTTCCGAGGCCATATCTATTATATACTAGGCTCGTCAAGTTTAACCTGAGTATTCCGCGTGTGCAACTTGTAACACCCTCGATGCGGCTATATCTCCCATGTGTCGAAGCACGACTTAGAGGCAAAACTGCATTGAAAGCAATGTCGCAAGTGAGGTAATCTTCACAACAACCCATGTAATAAATAAGGGAAAAGATACATAGTTGGCTTACACTCGCCACGTCACACAGATAGCATAAATATCATTACATTCATCTAGATACACTCAAGGTTCGACTACGGAACCAAAATAAAGACAACCCCAAATGCGACAAAGTCCTTGATCGTCCCAACTGGGCACCACTACTGATCGTCTGGAAAAGAAACGTAGTAACGACGTGAGTCTTCATCGAACTCCCACTTGAGCTCGGTCGCATCATCTGGAATGGCATCATCAGTCCCTGCATCTGGTTTTGGAAGGAATATGTGAGTCACGGGGACTCAGCAATCTCACACCCTCGTGATCAAGACTATTTAAGCTTATATGTAGGGTAAAGGTATGAGGTGGAGCTGCATCAAGCGACTAGCATATATGATGGCTAACATACGGAAATGAGAGCGAGAAGAGGAGGCAAAGGCACGGTCGATGAACTATGATCAAGAAGTGATCCTAGAACAACCTACGATCAAGCATAACATGAGACCGTGTTCTCTTCCCGGACTCTATCGAAAAGAGACCATCACGGCCACACACTCTATTGATTCATTTTAATTAGTTAAGTTTATGGTTTTCTACAACCGGACATTAACAAATTCCCATCTGCCCATAACCGCGGGCACGGTTTCGAAAGTTCAAATCCCTGCAGGGGTGTCCCAACTTAGCCCATCACAAGCTCTCACAACCAACGAAGGATATTCCTTCTCTCAAGACAATCCGATCAGACTCGGAATCCCAGTTACAAGACATCTCGACAATGAGAAAACTAAACCAGCAAAGCCGCCCGAATGTGCCGACAAATCCTGATAGGAGCTGCACATATCTCATTCTCAGGGCACACTCAGATGAGACATCCTACGAGTAAAGCAAACCCTCAAGTTGCCCCGAGGTGGCCCCGCAGTCTACTCGGTCGGACCAACACTCAGAGGAGCACTGGCCCAAGGGGGTTTAAATAAAGATGACCCTTGAGTCCGCGGAACCCAAGGGAAAAAGAGGCTAGGTGGCAAATGGTAAAACCAAGGTTGGGCATTGCTGGAGGAGTTTTATTCAAGGCGAACTGTCAAGGGGTTCCCATTATAACCCAACCATGTAAGGAACGCAAAATCGAGGAACATAACACCGGTATGACGGAAACTAGGGCGGCAAGAGTGGAACAAAATACCAGGCATAAGGCCGAGCCTTCCACCCTTTACCAAGTATATAGATGCATTAAAAATACAAGATAAAATAATGATATCCTAACAATAAACATGTTCCAACAAGGAACAAACTCCAATCTTCACATGCAACTGGCAACGCTATAAGAGGGGCTGAGCAAAGCGGTAACATAGCCAAACAACGGTTTGCTAGGACAAGGTGGGTTAGAGGTTTGACATGGCAATATGGGAGGCATGATAAGAAAGTGGTAGGTATCATAGAATAGGCATAGCAAAAGAGCGAGCATCTAGCAAGCAAAGATAGAAGTGATTTCGAGGGTATGGTCATCTTGCCTACAAAGTTCTCTGAGTTGACTTGATCCTCGTAAGCATACTCAACAAGCTCCTCGATCACGTACTCGTCTCCCGGCTCTACCAAAAGCAAGAACACACCCAAGGGGAGACACAATCAACCACGTGCAATGCACAAACAACATGATGCAAAACATGTCATGATATGCGGGATGCGATATGCGATGCATATGCATGATTTGGAAAGGAATGATTGAACCTGGCCTCAACTTGGAAAACCAAGAGTGCCACTGGAAAGGGGAGTTGATTTCGGTCGAAATCGATATAAAGATCACCGGAATCGGATGCACGGATTGGAAATGGCAAGCAAAACAAATATGGCATCGGTTTGCGATTAACAGCACGAGGCCATCTAAATGCATCAAGAACAACATGCTACATCACTCTAACATAGCAACAAAATACATGGCAGGGATCCGCTCAAGATGCTTGACAAAAGATGAACACTGAGCTACGGCTCATTCACTCAATAGCAAGCTCAAACAAGCATGGCAAAAGTGCAAAAGATTACAGGTTACAGACTTAGTGAAAATAACATGTCAGGAATTTAACATCAGAAAGCGAAGTTTAGAGCAAGATAACAACATGCTACAGGAACATATCATGGCAAATCAAGGTATGGCTTGAAGCTACTGAAAGCATACAACAAAAGTCCCTTACTGACCATAAGCCAAAAGGGATCAGAAAAAACAATGGCAACCATGTGAACATAGCAATTATCGTTAACAGATTCAGACTTGGTAGAAAACTGGAACATGGCAAAACAGATATCAAGTAGGCGTGTTTACGAGCTCGATGCACTCACCACAAGGCATTGCATGACAAACTAAGCATACACCCAGCAAGTAGACATGTCATAGAAGCTAAACATGGCAAGAACAACAACATAGCATGCACGGATCAACTACAACAAGCTCGGCAAAAATGCTTAACATGTAAACATTCTGCCAGGAACATTTTATAGCAAAAGTAGAGCTCTATTAACTCAAGCTAGGGTGCTCCATAAACGCAAACAAAGACATGGATGGATAGAGCACCATAATATCTACAAAACATCCTTACTGATCATGCTCAAAAGAGGCATGGATCACTCGGTATCAACATGAACACATGGCATAAAAATATAGACAGTGCAATGACTTAGAATCTTTCTAAGTCTTTGAAATCAGCAACATTAAGCAAGCTACTTTGCATGCTTGTGCTAGTCACCACAAAGATCACAAAAATACATGGCATACACCCTTGTAAAGACGACATGGCATACTTAAAAACACATGTAGAGCTCAAGTTCATATGAGGCACACATCAATCATGGAAAAAATGACAAAAGAGCAATTGCTGATAAGAATCTGAAACTAACATTGCATAGCCCTCTTCCAACAGCATTTAGGGCATCAAGATGAGCTCAAATGAACATGATGAAATGAAGTACTCGTCGAGACGAACATTTCGATATGCTACACGCATGAATCGGAGCCACGGATGCAGAGTTATGACATGCCCAAGTATGCAAAATAATTAGGGTTTCGGGGCAAAAGTCAACCGAGTTCAAATCCAGATCTAGATCCGGCCGGGTCACTATAGCAGCGCGCCTCCTGAGGTTCGTCGGTGCCGGAGCTGTTCACCGGAGTTGGGGTCGAGCTCGGGGTCGCCGGGGAAGGAGAGGAAGCCGGGGCGGCGATGGTCGGCGCGGCGGGGCAGCGATGGTCGAGGCAGCAGGGTCGGCAAGTGGCTCCGGTGGCTCGGGGGCCAGGTCGCCGGAGCAGGGCGGCCCGGTGGCGAAGCTCGCCAGCGCGGGGAGGAGAGGCGCTGGCCTCGGGCGGAGGAGAGGCGATGGCCTCGGGCCCGGTCGGCGGCGGGAGGACCCGAGCTGGGCCTGGCGGGCCCGTGCGGTGTCGGCGAAGTGGGCTCGGCCCCAGGCGACGTGGCGCGTCCCTATTGGACGAGGGCGGCGGCGGACGCGTCCGGACGTCCGGCGGACGTGTCCGACTGCGGGAGGAGGGAGATGGACTAGGGTTTGCCCGAAAATTTCGGGGAGTGGCCTTTATATAGAGGTAGAGGGAGCTAAGAGGCTCCAAATTGAGCACGGTTTGCGGCCACGCGATCGTGATCAAACGTCCTAGGTGATGGAAGGGGTTTACGTGGGTTTTGGGCCACTTTGAAGGGGTGTTGGGCTGCAACACACACGAGGCCTTTTCGGTCCCTCGGTTAACCGTTGGAGTATCAAACGAAGTCCAAGCGGCACGAAACTTGACAAGCGGTCTACCGGTAGTAAACCAAGGCCGCATGACAAGTCTCGTTCCAATCCGAGAACATTTAACACCCGCACATGAAAAGAGGTAGAAAGGGACACTGGAGGACATAGGAGTGCCGGAATGCAAAACGGACAACGGGGAAAATGCTCAGATGCATGAGACGAGCACGTATGCAAATGCAATGCACATGATGACATGATATGATATGCATGACAAAGACAAAAGCACACGAAGACAAAAACCCGACAACGAGGAAATTTAAATAACTTAGCACCGTAAAAGGCATGAGTTGGAATACAAATATGGTAGGTTACATACGGGGTGTTACAACACTCCACCACTACGAAATAATCTCGTCCCGAGATCTAGGACTGGAAAAACTCTGGGTACTCAGAAAGGAGGTGATCCTCGCGTTCCCAGGTGGCTTCATGGTCGGAATGGTGTGACCACTTGACTTTCAGGAATTTGATAGACTTGTTGGGAGTCTTGCGCTCAGCTTCTTCAAGAATAGCAACGGGGTGCTCACGATAAGACAGGTCTTCTTGGAGATCAATCTCTTCAAAGTTGATGGTGCGGTCAGGAGTCTTGAAACACTTGCAGAGTTGAGAGACATGAAACATGTCGTGGACGTTTGCAAAGTTGGAGGGAAGCTCAAGTTGATAGGCGAGATCGCCTCTTTTGCTGATGATCTTGAAAGGACCCACGTATCTAGGGGCAAGCTTCCCTTTGATACCGAAGCGATGAGTACCTTTCATTGGAGAGACGTGGAGGTAGACATGGTCTTCGATCTCGAAAGCCAAGTCATGAAGCTTGCTATCATAGTACCTCTTCTGGCGCGATTGCGCAGCTTTCATATTTTCACGAATGACTTTGCACATTTCTTCAGCCTGTGTGATCAAGTCATTGCCAAGGAGTTGGCGTTCACCAGTCTCTGACCAGTTAAGAGGAGTACGACACTTCCTGCCATAGAGAATCTCAAAAGGGGCCTTGCCCGAACTCGCTTGGAAGCTGTTGTTGTAGGAGAACTCGGCATATGGAAGACAATCTTCCCACTTCATACCGAAAGAGATGACACAAGCCCTGAGCATATCTTCAAGAATCTGATTTACTCGCTCGACTTGGCCACTGGTTTGAGGATGAAAAGTTGTGCTGAAGCGGATGTTGGTGCCCATGGCCTTCTGAAAAGAATCCCAGAACTTGGAGGTGAAGATACTGCCACGATCTGAAGATATCAACTGCGGAATGCCGTATAGAGAGACAATCCTGGAGGTATATAGCTCTGTCAACTGAGCTGCTATGATAGATTCTTTGATAGGAAGAAAATGAGCCACTTTAGTGAGTTTGTCGATGACAACAAAGATAGCATCATTGCCACGCTTGGACTTTGGAAATCCAGTCATGAAGTCCATCTCAATATGGTCAAACTTCCATTATGGAATGGCAAGAGGTTGGAGGAGACCAGCTGGTCTTTGGTGTTCTACTTTCACTCTTCTGCAGACATCACATTCATTCACGAACTGAGCAATCTCGCGCTTCATTCGAGTCCACCAATACGACTGCTTGAGGTCATGGTACATCTTT
Source organism: Triticum aestivum (assembly GCF_018294505.1). Lineage (NCBI taxonomy): Eukaryota > Viridiplantae > Streptophyta > Magnoliopsida > Poales > Poaceae > Triticum > Triticum aestivum. The sequence goes on along the minus strand of NC_057812.1, from coordinate 466,543,675 downwards.
GTACTTCTAGGGTGAATAGAGAGGAGTGAATTGTGAGCCTCGTTCATAATGACTTTATGAAGGTCACCTTTAGGCACAACAATGCGATCCTCGAAGAATAGAGTATCCTTGTCATCGAGACGATAGCACTTGTACTTAGGTTGGCTCTTGGCAATCCCAATCTTCACCTTCTTCACCATAGAATCAAGAAGTTGAGCCTCGCGAATCTGATCTTTCAAAGTAGGAGAGACTTGGAGGTTGGCAAGAAATCCTTGAGGAACAACTTGAAGATTAAGTTTGCGGAAAGCTTCACAAAGCTCTGGTTGGTAAGGCTTGAGAATCAAACTGTTGCAGTAAGCCTTTCTGCTCAATGCGTCAGCAATTACATTGGCCTTGCTTGGAGTATATTCAATACTCGGATTATACTCTTGAATCATTTCGACCCAATGAGTCTGCCTGAGATTGAGGTTTGGCTGAGTGAAGATGTACTTGAGACTCTTATGATCAGTGAAGATGTCCACTTTTCTTCCCAATAAGAGATGTCTCCAAGTTAAAAGAGCATGGACAACTGCCGCCAACTCGAGGTCGTGAGTGGGGTAGTTCTTTTCGTTGGGCTTCAACTGGCGTGTGGTATAGGCCACAACTTTCTTCTCTTGCATCAACACTGCACCAAGACCTTGAAGGGAAGCATCACAGAAGACCTCGAACGGTTTGGATTCATCAGGAGGAGTCAGAACTGGAGCAGTGACTAACTTCTCTTTCTGGGTGTTGAAAGCGATGTCACATTCAGGCGACCGGACATATTTCACATGCTTCTAGAGAAGGTTGGAAAGAGGCTTCGTGATCTTTGAGAAGTTCTCAACGAACCTTCGACAATAACTTGCGAGCCCAAGGAAGCTGCAGAGTTGCTTCACATTCTATGGTGGTTCCCAATTCACAATTGCAGACACCTTCTCAGGATTAACAACTATGCCCTTGGCGGAGATGATATGCCCAAGGTAGAGAACCTCATCGAACCAAAACTCGCACTTTGAAAACTTGGCATAGAACTGATGTTCTCTGAGTTTATCCAATACCAATCTCAAATGCTTGGCATGATCCTCCTTGTTCTTGGAAAAGACCAGAATGTCATCGAGGTAGACCAGGACGAAGTCATTTGTGTAGGCGTTGAAGATGAAATTCATCATGCAAGAGAATGTTGGAGGAGCGTTGACGAGGCCGAAAGACATGACAGTGTATTCATATGAACCATAGCTTGTTCTGAACGCTGTCTTGGGGATATCTTCTTCACGAATGCGACTCTGATGATAGCCCATACGGAGATCAAGATTGGAGAATACTTGAGCACCTTTGAGTTGTTCGAATAGCTCATTGATGTTGGGAAGTGGGTACTTGTTCTTTATGGTATTCTTGTTCAATGGACGGTAGTCGACACAAAGTCGGTCCGTTCCATCCTTCTTCTTGACGAAAAGAACACCACAACCCCATGGAGAAGAACTTGGTCGGATGAGACCCATACGCTCTTGAATATTGAGTTGCTTCTTCAGCTCCTTCAACTCTTCAGGTCCAAGCTTGTAAGGACGTTTGCAAACAGGTTCCGTGCCAGGCTCAAGATCGATGACGAATTCAACTGGCTGGTGCGGAGGCATTCCTGGAAGCTCTTTTGGAAAGATGTCTTGATATTCGCAAACGACTGGAATCTGGGAGATGGCATCCAGCTCGCCCTTCTCGTTGAGAGAAAACAGTCAAATGGTATCATCACGAGCGGCAAATATGATTACATCCTCAGACGAATGTGTCAATTGAATCTGCCTGGCAGCACAATCAAGCTGAGCCTTGTGCTTAGAAAGTCAATCCATTCCGAGAATAAGATCAATATCCGAGTTACCAAGGACCACTGGAGAGGACAGAAACTTGTAGTCTCCCAACGTGATAGAGATATCGGGAGCAACCAAACTAGAAGTCATAAGCTTGCCGGGAGAAACAACTTGCATGACTTTGGACAAAACCTCAGTGTCAACATTGTGCTTCGATGCAAATGGGAATGACAAGAAAGAATGCGATGCACCAATATCAAAAAGTACTTTTGCAGGAACATTGTTAACGGGAAGGTTACCCATAATCACATCTGACGAGTCCTCTGCCTGAGCTGCGTTCATCAAGTTGACCTTGGCGTGCTTGGGATTATGCTTGACCACTGCATTGCTAGCAGATCTCACAGGAGGAGGAGGAAGACGCCTCTGATTGAAGCATTTGTTGGCATAGTGACCCTTCTGCTGACACTTGTTGCACGTGACCTCTGAAAGCGGACGGTGATACGGAGCACTTGATCTTGGAGCTTGAGACGAAGTCTTGTTCTGAAAGCCTGGGTTGGGTGGGTGGGAAGATCCATTGCCACCTTTGCTCTTCTGCTGATAAGGCTGACGGAACGGAGGAGGAGGCAGCCAATACTTTTGCTGCTTAGTTGCCACTTGAGTTGAGGAAGAAGGAGTTGCATCTCTGACTCGCTTCTTGGAACCATCGCACTTGAGTTGAGCAGTCTCTTGTTTCAGTGCCATATTGTAGAACTCACTGTACTTCTTTGGCTCGAAAAGCACGAGAGCTAGTTGGAGATCTTCTCTGAGGCCACCCCTGAACTGATAAATCATGCTCTTCTCGTCAGGGACGTCTTGCTTGGCGAAACAAGCGAGCCTCTGGAACAGGATGTTATACTGGTAAACAAACAAACTGCCTTGCTTCAGGTTGCGGAATTCCTCACGCTTGCTCTCAATAACACTCTGAGGAATGTGGTGAGCTTTGAAGTCTTGACGGAATTCATCCCAGGTAATCACACGACCTCCTCTGGAATCTTTGTATTGCTGAAACCATTCTGCAGCTTGGTCTTTGAGTTGGAAGGAGGCAAACTTGACAAAGTCCTCAGGTCTGACGTTACTGCACTCGAAATGCTTGCAGATATCCACGAGCCAATCATCAGCGTCTGAGGCCTCGACACAGTTGCTGAAGGTCTTTGGCTGGTTTGCGAGGAACTGGTTGAGTGTAGCAAACTGATTCTGATTGTTGCCATGGCCTTGGTTGCGCTCTTGCAAGAGTTGCATGATCAGCTGCGTGTTTGCATTGGTAGCGGCCATCACAACTTTCCATGCCTCCGGAGGTGGAGGTGGTGGTGGAGGATCAGTATTCGGAGTCGTACGCATTGGAGGAGCCATCCTGGAGGGGTTGACATCCGTTAGCATCTTGACAGACATATATTCAAGCTGAATCAAATGGATCAAAATTGCAACATATAGTCTTCACATCCGAACAAAATGAACGAATGCATTCCAATTGAAATGGTCACACTTCCATAAATTGAGAAGCCACTTAGATATAGGTAGAAGAATAAAACAACAAGGTACGGATATGAACAAATACTTGGTGAGGATTACCCAATCACAAACCAAATATCCGCGGAAGAAATACTAGAGCTACATGAATTCCCACCTATGAAACTCCCGAACCTTTCCGGTTATGCAATCAGGTGTTGGGGATACAGGGGAAGCATAATATCTCACCCAAAGCTAGCAAATCCTACATCCAGCTGTATCCATCCTTCAACACATAACCAAGAAACCTTCGGAAATCATTTACCTCAACCTTCGAAAAGCATCCATTATACGAGTTATGGCGATACTCCCGAACTCCCGCCTCAGTACTGGGTGGCGTCGAGGTTATCTCACCAACAACTGCATAAAAGAGATTTTCGATGTTGGCGAAACTCAGGTATTCCAGAATTGCAACGATAAAATTGTGACGACAACACCTTGGAGCTCAACTCCCCGGGACACTGCCACAACCCCTAAATGTCAGGAGGCACCAAGAACAATGTTCTCGTCACAAAACCATCAGAACAATTCCAAGATACCCGCGTGATCCTAAATTTTTTTAGTGAAATTTGAGAAGAGAAGAGTCAAAACTCTACGTCAAGATGCCTCACCAGAGCGGCGAAGGGACTGAGGAGTAAAAAGAATCCTACTCTCTGATATATATAATCCTAAATGACTTAAAAAAAATTTCTAGACTCAACAACGCAAACGTTTCGATCAAGCAGGGGGCTCCTAAAGTCGGGGAAGGCTCTGATTACCAACTTGTAACGCCCTCAATGCGGCTATATCTCCCACGTGTCGAAGCAGGACTTAGAGGCATAACCGCATTGAAAGCAATGTCGCAAGTGAGGTAATCTTCACAACAACCCATGTAATAAATAAGGGAAAAGATACATAGTTGGCTTACACTCGCCACGTCACACAAATAGCATAAATATCATTACATTCATCCAGATACACTCAAGGTCCGACTACAGAACCAAAATAAAGACAACCCCAAATGCGACAAAGTCCTCGATCGCCCCAACTGGGCACCACTACTAATCGTCTGGAAAAGAAACGTAGTAACGACATGAGTCTTCATAGAACTCCCACTTGAGCTCGGTCGCATCATCTGGAATGGCATCATCGGTCCCTGCATCTGGTTTTGGAAGGAATCTGTGAGTCACGGGGACTCAGCAATCTCACACCCTCGTGATCAAGACTATTTAAGCTTATAGGTAGGGTAAAGGTATGAGGTGGAGCTACATCAAGCGACTAGCATATATGATGGCTAACATACGCAAATGAGAGCGAGAAGAGGAGGCAAAGGCACGGTCGATGAACTATGATCAAGAAGTGATCCTAGAACAACCTACGATCAAGCATAACACGAGACCGTGTTCTCTTCCCGGACTCCGCTGAAAAGAGACCATCACGGCCACACACTCTGTTGATTCATTTTAATTAAGTTAAGTTTAAGGTTTTCTACAACTGGACATTAACAAATTCCCATCTGCCCATAACTGCGGGCACGGCTTTCGAAAGTTTAAATCCCTACAGGGGTGTCCCAACTTAGCCCATCACAAGCTCTCACGGCCAACGAAGGATATTCCTTCTCCCAAGACAATCCGATCAGACTCGGAATCCCGGTTACAAGACATCTCGACAATGGTAAAACTAAACCAGCAAAGCCACCCGAATGTGCCGAGAAATCTGGATAGGAGCTGCACATATCTCGTTCTCAGGGCACACTCAGATGAGACATCCTACGAGTAAAACCAACCCTCAAGTTGCCCCAAGGTGGCCCCGCAGTCTACTCGGTCGGACCAACACTCAGAGGAGCACTGGCCCAGGGGGGTTTAAATAAAGATGACCCTTGAGTCCGCGGAACCCAAGGGAAAAATAGGCTAGGTGGCAAATGGTAAAACCAAGGTTGGGCATTGCTGGAGGAGTTTTATTCAAGGCAAACCGTCAAGGGGTTCCCATTATAACCCAACCGTGTAAGGAACGCAAAATCAAAGAACATAACACCGGTATGACGGAAACTAGGGCGGCAAGAGTGGAACAAAACACCAGGCATAAGGCCAAGCCTTCCACCCTTTACCAAGAATATAGATGCATTAAAAAGACAAGATAAAATAATGATATCCCAACAATAAACATGTTCCAACAAGGAACAAACTCCAATCTTCATCTGCAACTGGCAACGCTATAAGAGGGGCTGAGCAAAGCGGTAACATAGCCAAACAATGGTTTGCTAGGACAAGGTGGGTTAGAGGTTTGACATGGAAATATGGGAGGCATGATAAGAAAGTGGTAGGTATCATAAAATAGGCATAGCAAAAGAGCGAGCATCTAGCAAGCAAAGATAGAAGTGATTTCGAGGGTATGGTCATCTTGCCTGCAAAGTTCTCCGAGTTGACTTGATCCTCGTAAGCGTACTCAAAGGGCTCCTAGATCACGTACTCGTCTCCCGGATCTACCCAAAGGAAGAACACAAGCAAGGGGAGACACAATCAACCACATGCAATGCACAAACAACATGATGCAAAACATGTCATGATATGCGGGATGCGATATGCGATGCATATGCATGATTCGGAAAGGAATGATTGAACATGGCCTCAACTTGGAAAACCAAGAGTGCCATTGGAAAGGGGAGTTGATTTCGGTCGAAATCGATATAAAGATCACTGGAATCGGATGCACGGATTGGAAATGGCAAGCAAAACAAATATGGCATTGGTGTGCGATTAACAGCACGAGGCCATCTAAATGCATCAAGAACTACATGCTACAGCACTCTAACATAGCAACAAAATACATGGCAGGGATCCAGTCAAGATGCTTGACAAAAGATGAACACTGAGCTACGGCTAATTCGCTCAATAGCAAGCTCAAACAAGCATGGCAAAAGTGCAAAAGATTACAGGTTACAGACTTAGTGAAAATAACGTGTCAGGAATTTAACATCAGGAAGCGAAGTTTAGAGCAAGATAACAACATGCTACAGGAACATATCATGGAAAATCAAGGTATGGCTTGAAGCTACTCAAAGCATACAACAAAAGTCCCTTACTGACCATAACCCAAAAGGGATCAGAAAAAACAATGGCAACCATGTGAACATAGCAATTATCGTTAATAGATTCAGACTTGGCAGAAAACTGGAACATGGCAAAACAGATATCAAGTAGGCATGTTTACGAGCTCGATGCACTCACCACAAGGCATTGCATGACAAACTAAGCATACACCCAGCAAGTAGACATGTCATAGAAGCTAAACATGGCAAGAACAACAACATAGCATGCACGGATCAACTACAACAAGCTCGGCAAAAATGCTTAACATGTAAACATTCTGTCAGGAACATTTTATAGCAAAAGTAGAGCTCTATTGACTCAAGCTAGGGGGCTCCATAAATGCAAACAAAGACATGGATGGATAGAGCACCATAATATCTACAAAACATCCTTACTGATCATGCTCAAAAGAGGCATGGATCACTCGGTATCAACATGAACACATGGCATAAAAATATAGACAGTGCAATGACTTAGAATATTTCTAAGTCTTTGAAATCAGCAACATTAAGCAAGCTACTTTGCATGCTTGTGCTAGTCACCACAAAGATCACAAAAATACATGGCATACACCCCTGTAAAGACGACATGGCATACTTAAAAACACATGTAGAGCTCAAGTTCATAGGAGGCACACATCAATCATGGCAAAAATGACAAAAGAGCAATTGCTGGTAAGAATCTGAAACTAACATTGCATAGCCCTCTTCCAACAGCATTTAGGGCATCAAGATGAGCTCAAATGAACATGATGCAATGAAGTACTCGTCGAGACGAACATTTCGATATGCTACACGCATGAATCGGAGCCACGGATGCAGAGTTATGACATGCCCAAGTATGCAAAATAATTAGGGTTTCGGGGCAAAAGTCAACCGAGTTCAAATCCAGATCTGGATCCGGCCGGGTCACTGTAGCAGCGCGCCTCCCGAGGTTCGTCGGTGCCGGAGCTGTTCACCGCAGTTGGGGTCGAGCTCGGGGTCGCCGGGGAAGGAGAGGAAGCCGGGGCGGCGATGGTCGGCGCGGCGGGGCGGCGATGGTCGAGGTGGCGGGTCGGCGAGTGGCTCCGGTGGCTCGGGGGCCAGGTCGCCGGAGTGGGGCGGCCCGGTGGCGAAGCTCGCCGGCACGGGGAGGAGAGGCGCTGGCCTCGGGCGGAGGAAAGGCGATGGCCTCGGGCCCGGTCGGCGGCGGGAGTGCCCGAGCTGGGGCTGGCGGGCCCGTGCGGCGGCAGCGGCGAAGTGGGGCTCGGCCCCAGGCGATGCGGTGCGTCCCTATTGGATGAGGGCGGCGGCGGACGTGTCCGGACATCCGGCAGACGTGTCCGGCTGCGGGAGGAGGGAGATTTTGCCCGAAAATTTCGGGGAGTGGCCTTTATATAGAGGTAGAGGGAGCTAGGAGGCTCCAAATTGAGCACGGTTTGCGGCCACACGATTGTGATCGAACGGCCTAGGTGATGGAAGGGGTTTAGGTGGGTTTTGGGCCACTTTGAAGGGGTGTTGGGCTGCAACACACACGAGGCCTTTTCGGTCCCTCGGTTAACCGTTGGAGTATCAAACGAAGTCCAAATGGCACGAAACTTGACAGGCGGTCTACCGGTAGTAAACCAAGGCCGCATGACAAGTCTTGGTCCAATCCAAGAATGTTTAACACCCGCACACTAGAAGAGGTAGACAGGGACACCAGAGGACATAGGAGCGTCGGAATGCAAAACGGACAACGGGGAAAATGCTCGGATGCATGAGACGAGCACGTATGCAAATGCGATGCACATGATGACATGATATGAGATGCATGAAAAAGACAAAAGCACACGAAGACAAAAACCCGACAACGAGGAAATAAAAATAACTTAGCGCCGAAAAAGGCAAGAGTTGGAAAACAAATATGGTAGGTTACATACGGGGTGTTACGCAACTGTTTTGCACCCGTTGTATTTGAACGTAGAGCCTATCACACCCGATCATCACGTGGTGTCTCGGCACGAAGAACTTTCACAACGGTCCATACTCAGGGATAGGGATGAAAATGGAACGGAAACTTTCCGTTTTTCCGGCAAAAAACGAAAACGGAGAGGAAAAACGGAAATGGAAACGGAATTTTGCAAAACAAAAACAAAAGTGGAATTTTTTATGCGGAAACGGAAACAAAAATGAAACAATGTTTTCCAGCGGAACAAGTGCGGAAATGGAATTTTCCGTTTCCGTTAATATGGAACTTTTCGCTTTTAATACGAGCAAATGTCTATTTTATAGCCCAACACAGAGTTACATAGCAGAATAATGGCCCATGGCCCAACTTCAGCATAAAAATACACCAGGCACCGCAGCAAGGCGAGCAGAATCCCTAATCTAATCCCTAATCACCGCTCAAAAATAATCTAATCCCTAATCAAGCAGAGGAGCACGCCGCCACCGCCACTGCCCTCACATCTTCGGCCGGCCTGCTCAGACTTGACATGGAGCCGTCGGACACTACCATCGTCTGAAGCTGCCGTTCGACACCTCCGTCCTCTGCGCCCCTATGAAGCCGCCTTTCCGATGCCTCCGACCTCTACACCCCTCCAACACAATCGAATCCCTCCGCAGTTGCACCCCTCTCCGCTGCTGACGACACCTTCACGGCTGCACATGCAGTCCTGCACTACTGCACATACAGAGTAAGATCACCAAGCAAGATAGCTTATGAATGTACATTCATGCAGATCTTGCGAAAATCCATGATACACACTATGTTGAATTGCCTATAGCCATGTACATACAGTAAGTCTATCAGAACTAATATTGGGATCCTTGTGCTTTCACAGTGCACTAGTGGGCTAGTGGTACAGTTGTATTTAGCTTGCTTATACATAATTAATTAATGTTGTTAGCCTGTTACAGGTCTGGCCGTCGTGTTAGTGCACTGCCAACCTGCAATGGATGATTTTTTTACGGCAAGTAGCAGTGCAAGTGTAAGCGCAACATCTCCGATTGTGCTTGAATCATCGTCGAAGCAGCCTCCCAATGCTACTAATACAAGTGCAGCAGCTGCAAGTTCGGATACAGCCAATGGAACTGAAGATGCAGCCCCTGACGTGAAGAGATGTAAGAAGCTCACCTCTGATGTTTGGGAACATTTCACCAAGTATGAGATAACGACGATGGATAAGGATGGTAACAAGGTTGTAGAGAAATGGGCTAGATGCAATAGCAAAGGGTGCAATTACAAGGGCCCTCGTACTAATGCTCGAGGCAATTGGGGCACAACAGTTTTCAAGTCTCATTTGCAGAACAAGCATCAGATCATTACTGGACAGCAAAAACTTGTACTGAATAAAGTTGAAGGAAATGAGTCCATGGTAGCACCTGCGACCTTTAGGTATGACGAGTCTACCAGTTTGAAGAAGTTTTATCTCTCAATTATAATGCATGAGTACCCCTTCAATATTGTTGACCATGAGTACTTGGTGGACTTTATCCATTCTTTGCATCCAACTTTTCCAATTAAAAGTCGCCCTACTGTGAATAAAGACATAGTCAACATATTTAAAGAGGAAAAGAAGAAATTGTATGAGTACTTCAAAATAGTGCAGTGCCGATTTAGTGCCACCATGGACATGTGGACATCTGGACAAACCAAAGGATACATGTGCATCACTGTTCATTGGATAGATGAAAACTGGTGCATGCAAAAGAGGATTATCAAGTTTAATCATGTACAGGGAAACCATTCAGGAAAAAATCTTGGCTTACACTTTTATGATTGCATAGTGGATTGGAATCTTGACAGGAAATTGCTTTCACTCAGTTTGGACAATGCTTCAGCCAATGATAAGTGTGTTGAGGGGCTACTAACCAAATTCAGTAAGAATAGTCTAATCTGTGATGGCATATTTTTTCATGTAAGATGTTTCAATCACATCCTAAACCTGGTCGCTCAAGATGGTTTGAAGACAATTGCAGCATCTATTGCAAATATTAGAAATACAATATCAATTGTGAGGAATTCTCCACAGCAGAAGGAAGAGTTTGAGAAGTGTGCTTCAGAATGTGACTTGAATCCAAAATCTGAACTGATCTTGGATGTTCCTACCCGGTGGAATTCCACGTATGATATGCTGCAGAAGGCACTTTACTTTAGAGATGCTTTTGATAGGCTTTTTCTTCGGCATAAAAAGAAGTATAAGAAGTGTGCTGCAACTTCGCAGAATTGGATTATGGCATTGAAGATATGTGATCACCTGAAGATTTTCAAGGATGCTACTGTGCTGTTCTCTGGAACTACATATCCAACTGCAAATAAGTTTTTATCACCTTTTGCAAGTTTAAGATTGCAATTGATGGCTGGTGTGCTAGCTCTGACAAAGTAATTAAGTCTATGGCACGTTCCATGAAACTTAAATATGATAAGTATTGGGAGAAGTCCAACATGGCACTTTCCGTGGCAGTCTTTTTTGATCCTAGATACAAGAGAAACGTGATAGAATATTATGCACCAACCATTTACCCCACCACTCATGACCAACAGTTTGAGAAGTTTACAAAAGTTATTACCCAGTTGTTTGAAGCTTACGTCTCTACATCAAAGAAGACAACATGTAACAGTAGTGATACTAATATGTATGAAACACCTTCTGTTGATCTTGATCTAGATGATGGTTTAGACTCGTTCTTGAGTAGTAGAAGTCAAAAATCAGACCATGTTCTCAAAACTGAGTTGGAAGTATACATGGAGCAAGAGTTACAATCTAGAAAAGATTCGAATTTTGATATACTATCATGGTGGAAGGTCAATCAAGTTGAGTTTCCTATTCTGTCATGACTTGCTCGAGATATCTTATCTATGCAAGTGTCGACGGTTGCCTCGGAGTCGGCATTCAGTGCTGGTGGGCGGGTTATTGACCCATTTCGTGGTCGTCTTGAACTTGAAACCGTCGAAGCTTTAATTTGTACTAAAAGTTGGATTGGAGCATCAAAAGGTAACCTTTTAAATTTTATCTCAACTTCATGTGCACCCTGTGACATAATCATACTAATAATTATTATTATCAATCATCCAGGTAGTGACATTGCATCTGTTGTCAAAGACATGGATTGGCCAAGCTTGGAGGAATGTTTTACAACTTTGGTGCACATGGTTTGCATTTTATCTATTTTTTGACTTGTATTATGTCTAATACTCATATTACATAACTTGAAATCTATTTGTATGCTTGCCTATGTAGTTGGAGGAGCCACAAGAGGATGATAGTGATGATGACCTGGAGGACTTCATGGATGAGGAAATGGAGGATTGAATGTTGTAGTGCTGGAATGGAACTGTTAGTTACTATATTTAAAGTTTCAAATATTTGCATCATGGATACTTTTCTTGTTGAGTTGAACGGTGTACTACAGTACTAGTACTATTAAAGCTGAGCACTATTGTGATTTGAGCTGCGATGTTTGGTTGTTGGATGGCTTCCAAGTTTTTTTGTTGCAAAAGTTGAATATTTATGCACAAATGAATATCTAATAATATATCCACAATATATCATAATATTTTATAATCATCTTATCATTGACAACTTTGTTCATTTCATTGTGTTTTTCTACGGTTCAAGGGTTCTTTGTTCCGGTGAACATCCGCTTCCGTCTCCGTTTTTGTGTCGTATTCGCTCCGTTTTTGTTTCCGGTAGTATCTATTTCCGTATTTGTTTCCGAGGTTTCTGTATTCGTTTCCGTTTCCGGAAAAAAATATGAAAACAAATATGATAGCACCCAGTTCCGTCCGTTTCTGCTCCGTTTTCATCCCTACTTAGGGAGAACACTTATACTTTGATAATTTAGTGAGGGATCATCTTATACTGCTACCGTCAATCAAAGCAAGATAAGATGCATAAAAGATAAACATCACATGCAATCAATAGAAGTGATATGATATGGCCGTCATCATCTTGTGCTTGTGATCTCCATCTCCGAAGCACCTTCATGATCACCATCGTCACCGGCGCAACACCTTGATCTCCATTGTAGCATCGTTGTCATCTCGCCAACTATTGCTTCTTAGACTATCGCTACCACTTAGTGATAAAGTAAAGCAATTACAGGGCGATTGCATTGCATACAATAAAGCGACAACCATATGGCTCCTGCCAGTTGCTGATAACTCGGTTACAAAACATGACCATCTCATGCAATAAAATTTAGCATCATGTCTTGACCATATCACATCACAATATGCCCTGCAAAAACAAGTTAGACGTCCTCTACTTTGTTGTTGCAAATTTTATGTGGCTGCTACGGGCTTAGCAAGAACCATTCTTACCTACGCATCAAAACCACAGTGATAGTTTGTCAAGTTGGTGTTGTTTTAACCTTCGCAAGGACCGGGCGTAGCCACACTCGGTTCAACTAAAGTTGGAGAAACTGACACCCGCCAGCCACCTGTGTGCAAAGCACGTCGGTAGAACCAGTCTCGCAAAAGCGTACGCATAATGTCGGTCCGGGCCGCTTCATCCAACAATATAGCTGAACCAAAGTATGACATGCTGGTAAGCAGTATGACTTATATCGCCCACAACTCACTTGTGTTCTACTCGTGCATATGACATCTACGCATAAAACCTGGCTCGGATGCCACTGTTGGGGAACGTAGAAATTTCAAAAAAAAAATCCTACGCACACGCAGGATCATGGTGATGCATAGCAACGAGAGGGGAGAGTGTTGTCTACATACCCTTGTAGACCGTTTGCGGAAGCGTTATATCAACGTGGTTGATGTAGTCGTACGTCTTCACGATCCAACCGATCCAAGTACCGAAAGCACGGCACCTCCAAGTTCTGCACATGTTCGGCTCGGTGACGTCATCGCCTTCTCGATTTAGCAAGAGGGGCGAAGTAGTAGATGAGTTCTGGCAGCACGACGGCGTGGTGACGGTGTTGGTGAAGAACAATCTCCGTAGGGCTTCGCCTAAGCACTACGAAAACTATGATGGAGGGTAAACTAGAGGGGACGGGGTTGCCGGGACACGGCTTGGTGTTTCTTGATGTGTCTTTGGTGCTAGCCCTGCCCCTCTATTTATCTGTTGAGCCCTGCGGTCGAAACTTGGAGCAAAAGCCTCCTCAAAGTCGGATTTTCCCGAAAGGCAAGAGTCCCACTCGGACTCCAGGACCAAACGCCACAATCCTTGGCGTCTGGCCCAGACGCCATGGGCCTCGGCGTCTGGCCCAGGGCCAGACGCCAGGGTCTCCAGCGTTTGGCCCGCTGGCCTCCACAAAACTCCTTTTGCACCGACTTATAGCCCCATGGGCCTGACCCCTTGGCCAAACCATATCATCCAATATATGAATCTTTACCTCCAAACCATTCCGGAGCTCCTCGTCATGTCCGTGATCTCATCCGGGACTCCGAACAACATTCGGCAACATACATAACTCATAGTACTATATCGTCAATGAACGTTAAGCGTGCGGACCCTACGGGTTCGAGAACTATGTAGACATGACCGAGACCCCTCTTTGATCAATAACCAATAGCGGGACCTGGATGCCCATATTGGCTCCTACATATTATATGAAGATCTTTATCGGTCATACCGCATAACAACATACGTTGTTCCCTTTGTCATCGGTATGTTACTTGCCCGAGATTCGATCATCGGTATCTCGATACCTAGTTCAATCTCGTTACCGGCAAGTCTCTTTACTCGTTCCGTAATACATCATCCCGCAACTAACTCATTAGTTGCAATGCTTGCAAGGCTTATAATGATGTGCATTACCGAGTGGGCCCAGAGATACCTCTCCGATAATCGGAGTGACAAATCCTAAGCTCGAAATACGCCAACCCAACAAGTACCTTTGGAGACACGTGTAGAGCACCTTTTTAATCACCCAGTTACATTGTGACGTTTGGTGGCACACAAAGTGTTCCTCTGGTAAACGGGAGTTGCATGATCTCATAGTCATAGGAACATGTATAAGTCATGAAGAAAGCAATAGCAACAAACTAAACGATCAAGTGCTAAGCTGGATCAAGTCAATCACATCATTCTCCTAATGATGTGATCCCGTTAATCAAATGACAACCTATTGGGGATATTACTACTGGGGCGTAAACCGGCCTATCTGGGCCGGGTTAACTTTGTTAGTAGTTAAGTAAGTTAAAGCCCAAGAAGACAGAGGAGGGCTCAAGGCCCATGGTCGGCTCAAGGCCTGCAGCCGTAAACCGGCGTTAGTAGTTAACCTGTATTGTAAGTTAGGAATAAGAAGAGACCAAACCGGACACATCTATGAGCCGGTATTGGGACTCCGTAAGCCGACGAGAGTCACCTGTGTATATAAGGGGACGACCCGGCGGCGATTCAAGGAGAGACAACAACTCGAGACATAGGCGAAGCTTGTTTGCTCCCTAGTCATCAAAACCCCATCAATTCCATCACAACTAGACGTAGGCTTTTACCTACATCGAAGGGGCCAAACTAGTATAAACTCTCTTGCGTCCTCGTGTCCGCTTTAACCCCTTCAAGCTAACCCGTCGCGATGGCTCCACGACTAAGTCCTTTCTCTAGGACATCTGTCGTGACAAAAGCACGACAGTTGGCGCCCACCGTGGGGCAATCGCACGATGGTTTCCAGTTCTTGGAGGGCCGCTTTGAAGGACTCGAGGGCTACGCTGTAGGCCGGATGACTAAGAGTCATCGCGGCAAGCTCTACATCGACGACGCAGGCTGGGGCCCCGAGGCCGGCTCAATTGAGTACGGGTATCGGGTCCCCTTTGGTAGCATTCACGTTTTCATTGGCAAGATCGGTGAACCGGGCCCTGAGCCGGACATCTGCACCGACCTCGTCGAGATGGCTCAGCGTGCGCAATCCGCCCGGGTTAAACCGGCCATGAAGCGTGCCTTCATGGGAGTCATCCATGGAGGAAGTTATGAGGACGGATCGGAATTTCGCGGGGCGACTGTCGTTTGTTTCGGTGACGAATCTTCGACCGGAGAAACCGAATCTCTTTATCAGCTACAAGATGGCCAGATTGGGAGCTATTCCGATGGCGACAGTATTCCGGACCCCTCTGATCTGCCCAACCGGGTTGGAATATTCATGGCCGGAACACAAGCAGCGCTTCATTCTTCGACAGCTGCGGCAACAATCTCTGGTTCAGCAGCGGCGATGGCTGCCGGGGCAGGAGGCCCTATGCGCCCGCCGGCTCAGGTTCTATCAGAACTATTTGATGTGTTGGCTGTGCTTATGGCGGAAGTTAATCCGGCAGATCAGGACGTTCACAACATGGAGATTGCAAAGGTAAAGGAACAGATCACCCAGGCCAAGGCGGATCTGGCGGCTGAGGACACCAGGATGGCCGTAGAGCGGGCCGCTTTAGCCGCACAGGCCTACAGGCTTATGTTGGACCAGAGCGCGTCGCATGAAGTCATGAGGAGGAAGCACCGATCCCGCTTACCTCTGGTTTTCGAGGCCAGAGACCTTTTCAACACTCCAGGACCAAGAGCCGGCAATCCGCTGGAGGGGAACCGGGCAGAAGCCCCTGGGACCGGTGCACCGGTTCAGCCTCGTCAGATGGACCCGCCTCGTCAAAACACCGTTATACCTCAGGATGCTTTAACACCTCCGGGTCACTACTCCAACCCAATGGACAATCTTGTTGCCGCTGCTGCACGGCTGGAGGCCATTCCAATTGAAGGTGACTCGCCGCAGGCAGTAGAGACGCGACGGGTCAAGGAACTTCTGAGGACAGCTTTGTCCGAACAGGAAGCGTACTCGTACAGCCGCGACCGGATCCACTCGACCCCCCGTCCAAGCCGGAGCTATAGTAGACATATGGATGAACCAGCAGTGTCGAGTAATGAACGACATGGAGCACCCCGTGGCAACAACCCGACGGGTGGTGCCGATGACACTCAGGAAGTGGTGAACCGGGCCCGAGCGCGCAGGGAGGCCGAGTTAGCCGCACAGCATCAGGCTCGGCAGCTCACGCCGGTTCGTCCAACCATCTCGATCGAACCTGGTGTTACTTCTAGTTCTTTGGGGGTGCCTTGCCTTATCCCCGCTTTACGCAACATGCGCTTGCCCAAGGATTTCAAAGGCCCGCGCAAGGTACCAAATTACACGGCAGATCAACCTCCAGAGACATGGGTGGAGAGCTATGAGATGGCCATGGAGATGCTTGATGTGGATGACACGGCGTGTGTGAAATACTTCACCATGATGCTTGAAGGAACGGCCCGTACTTGGTTAAAAAGCTTGCCAGCTAATTCTATCAGTTCATGGGCCCAATTACGAGCCCGGTTTATCAGCAATTTCAAGGATACCTGTAAATAGCCTATGTCGATAGTGGACTTAGCTGCATGCGTCCAGGAGGAAGGAGAATCAACGACTCATTGAGTGCGCCAGGTTTCACAAGTGTTGCACTCCTCAGACCGCATCAACGCTGACACTGCAGTATTAACCCTAGAAGGCAACTGCCGGTTTGGGCGCCTGAAGTTGAAATTGGGATGGATGAAACATCATTGCACCGACATGGGGACCCTCATGGCCGCTTTGGTGAAATATGCTGATTCTGATAGTACCAAGGATCCCGAATCTGATGATGACAAGACAGGGAAAGGGAAGAAGAACAGCAGCTCCAAAGGTCAGCAGCATCACTGGGTAGGTAATGGCAGAGGAGGCAAGCGTAAAGCGGATGGTAACATGGACTTTGTGGCTAATACCAACGCACAGGACAATGGCCAGCGATGCAAGGGTAGGCCCAAAAATCGTAATGGAGCACCCAACCCTAACCCAAACCGCCTAAACTATCTGCTAAGCCAGCCCTGTCCAAGACATGGGACGAAGGAGGCGCCAGCAAACCACCTTTGGAAGGATTGCTTTATTATGCAGGAGTTCAAGAATTCTAATAATTTCCGGTATGATCAAGAATCTGGCTGTGGCTCAGGATCCGGGCTGGGTTACGGTGGAGGAAGTTCCGGTTCAGGATTTAATGGTAATCCAGGTGGACATAATGGTCAAAATAGTCAGAGCAACCAGGGTGGTTACAACCAACAACAGCAACAGTCAGGTTACCAGAGCAACCCAAAGCAGTTGAGTAGTGGGCAGTACCATGTCTTCACCACTAGCTTGAACAAGCGAGACCGGAAGGTTCAGAGGCGGGCAGTCAACTCTGTTGAACCGGCCATACCCCGTTATCTACGTTGGTCTGAACAGCCAATCATATGGAGCAGAGAGGATCACCCACCCCAGGTCGATAATCTGGGTCAGTTGGCTCTGGTGGTGGCGCCTCAGGTGGGAGGTTATAAGTTCACCAAGGTGCTCATGGATGGAGGGAGCAGCATTAACATCCTGTACTATGAGACCTTCCGTCGTATGGGACTAACAGATAAGAATCTCAAACCGTCTAATACAGTATTCCACGGTGTAGTTCCTGGCAAATCAGCATATCCCGTTGGTAAGATAGCTCTGGAAGTGGCCTTTGGGGATGATCATGATTCCAGGTCGGAGACATTGACGTTTGAAGTGGTGAAAATCCAAAGTCCATATCATGCCCTGTTTGGGCAACCGGCCTATGCCAAGTTTATGGCTCGGCCCTGTTATGCGTATTTGCAGCTCAAGATGCCGGGTCACAAGGGGACAATAACGGTTCACGGAAGCTGCAAAATTGCTTTGGAATGCGAGGAAGGAGATGCGGCTTATGCAGAGTCGGTTTGTGCTACCGAGGAGTTGAAGTACTATAAAGACAATGTTGATCCGGCGGACATGACTCCGTTGAAGAATCCAACTACGGAGCATGATCCGGCCCTGAAGTTCAAATCGGCAGCAGAAACTAAGCTTGTTGACTTCGTACCTGGTGATTCGTCCAAGCAGTTCAGCATCAGTGCCAACTTGGATCCGAAATAGGAAAGCGCGCTCATCGAGTTCATCCGTGAGAATTGGGACATTTTTGCATGGAAGCCCTCTGACATGCCAGGTGTACCGAGGCAACTCGCTGAGCACACACTTAATGTGGATCCTAAATATAAACCGGTGAAACAGTTCCTCCGCCGGTTTAACGAAGAAAGACGCAAGGCGATTGGAGAAGAGGTAGCCAGGCTCTTAGCAGCTGGCTTTATTGTTGAAGTTTTTCACCCTGAGTCGCTTGCCAATCCTGTGCTGGTCCTCAAGAAAAACGGCACCTGGCGCATGTGTGTGGATTACACAAATCTTAATAAAGCTTGTCCAGCAGATCCTTTTGCCCTCCCCCGTATTGATCAAATTATTGATGCTACGGCGGGTTGTGAGCGTTTAAGTTTTTTGGATGCGTATTCTGGCTATCATCAGATCAAAATGGCAGTTAAGGACCAGGAGAAGACAACATTTATAACTCCCTTTGGAGCCTTCTACTATGTGTCTATGCCCTTCGGGCTCAAGAGTGCCCAGGCAACTTACCAACGATGTGTACAAAGTTGTCTTCACAAGCAGATTGGCCGTAATGTACATGCTTACGTGGATGATATCGTGGTTAAATCCAGGGAGAAGGAGACTCTGATTGATGATTTGAAGGAAACCTTTGATAACCTGAGAACATACAAGATGATGCTTAATCTGGACAAGTGTGTCTTTGGTGTACCGGCGGGTAAGCTATTGGGTTTTCTAGTGTCCAACAGGGGAATTGAGGCTAATCCGGAGAAGATCACGGCTATCACCTCCCTGGCTAAACTGAAGTGTATCAACGATGTTCAACGCCTGGCAGGCCGGATTGCTGCGCTAAGCCGGTTTATCAGTCGCCTGGGTGAGAAGGCAATCCCTTTGTATCAGATGTTGAAAAAGACGGATCAGTTTGTCTGGAGTTCTGCTCCTGATGAAGCATTTGAGGACTTAAAGCGGCAATTGGCCAATCCGCCTATGCTCGCCGCTCCCATTGACAAGGAGCCGTTACTGCTATATGTTGCTGCTAATGTTCGGGCGGTCAGCGTAGCTATTGTGGTGGAGCGAAAGGAGGCAGGTAAGGAGCATCCGGTTCAACGTCCGGTCTATTATATCAGTGAGGTGCTCATTGAGTCCAAGCAAAGGTATCCGCATTGGCAGAAGCTGGTGTATGGAGTTTTTATGGCAAGCCGGAAGCTTAAACAATATTTCCAAGGGCACTCAATTACGGTGGTCAGTTCTGCTCCTTTGGGAGATATCATCCAGAACCGGGAAGCAACTGGCCGGATTGCAAAGTGGGCCATAGAGGTGGGGCCGTACGGTTTGAAGTATGTGCCTCGGACAGCGGTTAAGTCTCAAGCACTTGTTGATTTCATCAATGATTGGACGGAAATGCAAGCACCTGAAGAAAAGCCGGATCATACGTATTGGACCATCCATTTTGACGGATCCAGGCAGTTGGAAGGCTCGGGGGCTGGAGTCATATTAACTTCCCCACGAGGTGATAAGTTTTGTTATGTTCTCCGTTTAATGTTCCCTTGTACTAACAATGCAGCTGAGTATGAAGCCTTGCTCCATGGTCTCCGGATGGCTAAGGAGATGAATCTAAGTGTTAAGTGCTTCGGTGACTCGGACCTTGTGGCTCAGCAAGTGTCTGGCACTTGGGACTCCAAGGACCCACTCATGGAAGCATATCGTTGTGAGGTGGATACTGTCGCAGGTTATTTCAAAGGCTATCAGGTGGACCACGTGGATCGGCGGAAAAATGAAGCAGCAGATGCTTTAAGCCGGCTGGGCTCTCAGCGCAAACCGGTCCCACCAAATGTTTTTCTGGATGTGCTGCACAACCCGTCGGTCGAGATCCCTGGTGAAGAGGATTTGGCTATTCCTGATCCGGAGGCTCAATTGGTGGCGGCTCTTCATGTTATTCCAGATTGGACGCTTCCTTACCTGGCGTACAAGAACCGGGGTGAGTTGCCAGAGGATGAGATTCTAGCCCGGCAGATAATCCGGCAATCCAAGTCCATGGCTATCATCAACGGCGAGTTGCATCATTGCAGTATATCAGGAGCTTTTCAATGCTGCGTGTCTCCTGAAGAAGGGCGTGAAATTTTGCGTGAGATCCACGAAGGAGATTGTGGTCACCATGCCGGTTCAAAGTCTCTGGTGGCTAAAGCGTTTTGCCATGGTTTTTATTGGTTAACTGCTCATGCTGATGCGGAGGATCTGGTCAGACGATGTGATGGTTGCCAAAGGTTTTCAAGGCGTGCTCATGTACCGGCTCAAGAATTGAGAATGATTCCAATTACTTGGCCGTTTGCGACTTGGGGGCTGGATATGGTTGGGCCTTTCAAAAGGTCCAAAGATAAGAAGACCCACCTCCCGGTGGCGGTAGACAAGTTTACAAAGTGGGTGGAGGTAGAACCTGTTAGCAAGTGTGATGCAGCCACGGCGGTTCAGTTCATCAAAAAGGTGATTTTCCGGTTTGGCTTTCCGCACAGTATTATCACAGATAATGGTACCAATTTGTCCAAAGGTGCTATGAAGGAGTTCTGTGAACGGGAGCACATCCGGCTCGACGTTTCATCAGTGGCACATCCACAGTCCAATGGTCAAGCAGAAAGAGCTAATCAAGAGATCCTGAGAGGCATCAAGCCCCGGCTCATGGTTCCTTTGCAAAGAACGCCGGGTTGTTGGGTAGAAGAATTACCATCTGTGCTATGGAGCATCAATAAAACACCCAATAGATCAATAGGGTATACACCATTCTTCATGGTTTATGGAGCGGAGGAGGTTCTCCCCAGTGATATCCGTCATGATTCACCTCGTGTAACGGCTTATATTGAAGCGGACAATGAGACAGCACGGCAAGATGCTTTGGACCGGTTGGATGAAGAGCGTGACATCGCAGCCGCCCGATTGGCGATTTACCAGCAAGATCTTCGTCGTTATCACAGTCGCCGGGTCAGAACCAGAACCTTTCAGGAGGGAGATTTGGTGCTTCGGCTCATCCAAGATCAGACTGGTATGCATAAGTTATCCCCACCTTAGGAGGGGCCTTTCGTGGTCAGCAAGAATCTGCACAATGGGTCATACTATCTGATCAATATTCGAGAACATAAGGACTCACGTACATCAGAGGAGGAGACCAACAGGCCATGGAACATAGCTCATCTTCGGCCTTATTATACCTGAGCCATTGGTTCTACTTATGTACATATTACAACGATGTATATATTAACTATAATAAACCGGAACCTCAGCTAAAGCGGGGTATCTGTTCTTTTACATCATGTGTGGTTACACGGAGTTGTTTTACAGCGGCTTACGGTTTACCCCTTGAGTTCGCTTTGCTAAAAGCATCGTGTTATATCACTTGGAGGATTGGTCGTGTCCGAACCAATACCATGCCTCTTGATAGGCGAGAGCCACCAGATCACTTGGGGACTTGGTCATGTCTGAACCAGTCATGCCTCTTGATCGGCCTAAGGCCACAGAATCACTTGGGGGCTTGGTCGAATCCGAACCATGACCATGCCATTTGGTCGGCATAAATGCCACGGTTTCATTTGGGGACCTGGCTGACTAGAACCATAGTTACACCTAACGGGAGCTTGGTCGTGTTTGGCCATGGTAACGCCATTTGATCAGCTTAAATAAACCTTTTTTGGCAAACGGTTTTGTCGTTGCTTTTGCTTCACACTTTTCTTTGAAGGGGTTTTTTTTCTTTTCATTGTGTTTTTTAAACCGACAAAGTTTTTTAACCAATCAATTGACGAAACACAGTTCACGTCAATCTGGAGACTATTTGTCCGGTTTGATCCTTGTTGTTAACATCCTCTTATGGAGTAACATGGTGTTTATTATAACCCGGCACGGTTTACATGGTAAACCAGCGTCATATATATATATAGGAGTTGTTATCTCCTCCAACAGTGTGGGTTTGCAAAACTCCGCTTCAAGATTTGCCAAGCCAACTTCACACTCAACGATGGCAGGTATTATGTATCTCAAAATTTTGATCATATACTTAAAATTTTGTTTTGGATGTTTTGATTTCATATATACACACATCATATTCCGCCTGACGGTACAACCGCGTGGCACTTGACGAATTTCTCATTTCAGAAAGTGTTTTGGAAAGTTCATTACCACAGGAAGAACAAGTTATGCACGAAGGCATATCAACATCAAAGGTATCAGCTAGCCTATTACAAGGCAACATGGTGCCCATAATAATATAATTATTTTTCACAAAGGAGAGGCAGCTTTAAAACCGGCTTTCGGTTCAAGCTTGGTCACCAGCCTGGCCTGATGGTTGTGGGTCATCCTGCGCCGCTTCAGCTTCCGTTTCTCTACCCAGTGACTGGAAATCCACAGTTGTCCAGTCGATTCCCATTAATGCTTGAAAAATAGCTTCATCATGGATCAGCAATGACGGGTCAATATCGGGAGCATAAGTATGCTTATGGATTGGAGGGATCAGATTTTTCGATTCATGGATTGGTGTAGCTATTCGCTTGTTCTGACTGTCATATTGCGCTTGATAATGAGACAAGTCTGCTTCCTCAGCCAACTGACAAGCTAGTGGACGTACCTCCCGGTTTATTGCTCGCAGATCCGCTTCACCAAATTCTGACCCGTCTTCCTTCAAGCTGGGATAGCCCTGAGCCGCTTCAATAGGATCAAAATCCGGCACCCAGGATTTTGCCTAGATTAAGGCATTGATTGCACCGGTTCGAGCAGCAGATTTCTTCAGCTCTTCAACCCGGGCAGGAAGCACTGACAGTTTCATCAGAGTATCTTGAATCAAAGTGGGCGCCGGTTTGTTATGAGACGCGGTACAGATGATCCGCTGGGCACCAGTATACAATTGTTCAACCAATGTATAGGCGGCTTTCAATTTCTTCCGCACATCTGACCCCAAGTGACCAATGCGTGTCCCTGAAATACCATAAAGGGTTAATAAACCGGTGACTCTATAAGAAGGCAGAGCCAATTCAGAAGGCAAGCTAGCTTACCAAAGATAGCAATGGTCATGGCATGAACGTGCCGCTTTATGCTGGTCAATTCATCCGTCACTGGTTTTAGTGCAGCCTCGGCATCCTCTGCTCGTTTGATCAAAGCGGACTTTTTAGTGGCCCAATCCGCCCGTTTCTTCTTGAAGTTCTCCTTAAGTTGTTCCATGGCGCTTAAAGCACTGGCCAATTCCTCATTTGCTTTGGAGGTTTCAGCCTGTTGGGTTTTCAGGTTTTCTTGAAGATCGATGACTTGGTTTTCTTTCGTCTTCAGCTCCGCCTGCATGCATACAGATATATGTTTCAACAAATCGGTAGAAGGATTCAAGTACCAACCACATAACAAGTTATGCGCTAAGCACTTGGGGGCTAATGCGTATTCGATCTTCATCTTTCAATTGTTTACAAAGTCCCAAGATCAATACAAGTATTCAACTTGGCACTTGGGGGCTAATGGCTATTTGATCATATATATTCTGATGCGGCAGTTTCAATTACTTAAAGTACCGGTTTAACTACGCTAAGTTGAACCGGCCCTTGGGAGCTACATCAGCAAATTTCAAAGCATCAAGATTTATATTATTAAGTCCCGGTTTGAAAGAATATTTCAAACCGGCCCTTGGGGGCTAGGAGAGTCAGCAAGAATGGACGCATACAAGCAGTAAGGAGCATATGGAAGTTACCTCATATTTATCTTTCATCATATTAACCAGACCGGCTTCGTAGTCACGGCTGGTATACAGCCGGTTCAGATAGCCGGAATGGATATCTTGGGCGTTCAGAGCAGCGTAAGTCGTCAGATCAGCGTTCCACTTGCCTTTGCCAAAGGCAGCAAATTCTTCCTTGGCAGAATGTTTGGATAAAGCGACAGGATTGCTTGGCTCAGTATGGCCAGTGCCAGTAATGACAACCTCATCATCCTTGGTACCGCTGGTTTGCACTGGAGCTGTTGGCTTGCCGGTAGGTTTTGCTGGACCGGTGGAGCTTTCAGTCCGGATGGAACCTGTGGGCTGATGGATAGGACCTGAGGTATCAGTAGGTCTCTCTTCAGCAATAAGATCACCATCTTGCTGCGGTGGGTCGTTGGGAATATCCTCAGGAATAGCCGCTTCAGCATTGGGTGTCTTGTCTGCTTCAAGAACGACATCTTCTTCGGCCGCTTTGTCCAGGCGGGCTTTCTTGCTTGGCCTAGGTTTGGCCCTGAGAAGAATAATAAAGTCAAATACAGCATATGTTCTAAGGCGATGTACTGCAAACATCACAATAAGTATAGCTTACCCAAGCACCGTTTTAAGCGGTGGGAGCTGAGTAGCTGAGGACTCGCCAGAAGATGAGTGGGGAGTAACCTGGTAATCGGAGTCAGACGGATTAAGAGGTTGACGAAAGCAGCCCGCTTTAGGACAAGCACTGACAAGCAAATTAGAGACCTCTGAATGGCGTTTCCGAACCGGACTATTCGGTAAACCGGCGGAGCTAACTACCTGGCCGCTATGCCGGGTTGTGCGATGAGCTTCGTGTTGTTGGGTCTTCATAAGAAATTTAGGATCCAAATAAGCAAGAGAATGAGAAAAATTAACTTTCCGGTTTGCCTGGCGGATTTTTTGTGAAGGCAAAGTTTCTGAATCGGAAGAGAGAATAATTACCTCTGCAACATCCGCGTGGCTGGCTTCGGCATCATCCTGACAAATATCATCATCAATAAGACGCATGAAAAATAAACCAAGTGAGTCAAGCTCTAGCTCAAAGTCCGGATTATCCACATCATCATCAGCGGCCGGATTAGAAGATGCAGTGGTTCTTTTCTTGTGGGCAGTCTTCTTCACAGCTTTAGTCTTTTGTCGGGTTGCTCTTTCCGGTTTGTCTGGTTTTTCTGGTTTCTCTTGCGGCAGTTTTTTGCTCCAAAACGAATCATTGCCCTGATTATGCAGACACTGATATTAAAAACAATGACCAGACATATCAATAACAGATTCAGCAAAGAGAAAAATCAAAGTCTTACAGCTGGCGGTTTGTTGGTGGCACAGAAGGGAAGCAGGCCGGTTCTAGCGCGGACGTGTTCCGGTTCATTCAGTATCTTATGCACAGCCTCTGTGATTTCTTCATCGGAGAGCTGGAGTTTTGAATGTCGCAGTGGGTCATCAACACTGTCAGTATACTCGCACATCAAACCGGAGCGCTGACTAAGGGGCAGTATGCTCCATGATATCCAACAGCGAGCGAGATCAACCCCTGTTAAACCGTTGGCCATAAAGGCTCTGAGCTTTGACAGCTGGGGAGCATATTTGCTTCTCTCCTGGGCAGTCAATCTTTGAGGAAAAGGGTGTGTATTGCTGAGCCGCTCCGGACGAAAGCCAGGCAAGGGATTCTCACCAGCAGGGGAGGTGTCTTTGCAGTAGAACCATGTCTGATTCCACTCCTTGGGGTGACTGTGCAGCTTGGCGTGAGGGTATGTGACCTCTTTCCTTTTCTGAATCGCCATGCCACCCAACTCCGTATTAGAGCCATCAGTAAACTCAGTATGGCGGTTTAGATGGAAAAGGTCTCTGAACAATTCCACTGTGGGCTCCTCTTGAAAGAACACCTCATAGAGCACTTGGAAGTGGCACATATTTGTATCAGAGTTGGGGCCAGTGTCTTGCGGATGGAGATGGAAATCGGTTAAAACATCCCGGTAAAATTTAGAACCGGGCGGCTTAAAGCCCCGGGCTAAGTGATCTACGAAAACAACAACCTCTCCTTCTCGAGGTGTGGGAGGGCATTCTTTGCCAGGAGCCCTCCAATGGATGGTATCTTTGCTGCCTAAAGCGCCAATCAGGACTAAATCGTCCAGTTGATCCTCTGTGACGCGAGAAGGAACCCAATTGCACCCATATACTTGCTTGGCCATGATGGAATCTACAAGGTAGAAGATCCCGGTTCAAAAATGCATTTGATCAAGGTATGTTGGTATGGACACTGTTAAACCGGAGACAGAACTATCTGAACCGGAGTTTCATGAAGCAACCAACATCTGGCGGTTCAACAAGGGGACTAATGGCATATACCGGTTTGGAAAATTTTCTATAAGGTTAAACCGCCTGATCTCAGCATTGAAAAGCTGAGATTGCGGATGGACAAGTACGCACAAACAGGTTTCACAAGATTTCTTTACAGCATTGGATCTGAAGCAAGTTCAGAGAAGAGATAAATACTTAGAGGTTCAAAGGAGCAGTACCGAACCAATGAGCAAAACGTTCATATAGACCCATGGTTTGAGATGCATAAGTAAAGGCGAAGGTCAAACAACTATCATTGCACAGAACAAAGATTTGCGGATTCATCTAAAGATCTATTGTATGAGCAAGAGGCAGACGATGAACACTGAAGAACTGCGAAACCCTAGGCCAGATCTGCGGGGGAAAAGATAGAAGATTTACCGGAGCTGAGGAAGATGCGGAAGGTTGCCGCGACGTTCTGGTGCGCTCAGGTTGATGCAGCGGCCAAGGATGAGGCAGAGGTCGACGGCGGCGGTGGAGCTCCAAGGCTGGCGACGCGAGGAAGATGAAGAAGGCACGGAAGGAGAAAAGAAATGACCCTTCGGTCCTATTTATAAGGCGAAAGAACATGAGTCAGGCGCGACAATCAAGGGGCCACAAAACGGAGCTGTCGCCTCAATTTCCGCCGATCTATTAAACAAAGAAGCATAATGGATTGCTTCGTTATGACAGGTGACGTCACTCCGGTTTACAGCAATCAGAGAAGATGACATCATGGCGGTTTACCAATTTATAAGAAGATGTTGAAGATGAAGCTTTTATTAAAGGATTGACATGAACCCGTTCAAATCAATCTGGGGCCTAATGTTGGGGATATTACTACTGGGCGTAAACCGGCCTATCTGGGCCGGGTTAACTTCGTCAGTAGTTAAGTAAGTTAAAGCCCAAGAAGACAGAGGAGGGCTCAAGGCCCATGTGGTCGGCTCAAGGCCTGCAGCCATAAACCGGCGTTAGTAGTTAACCTGTATTGTAAGTTAGGAATAAGAAGAGACCAAACCGGACACATCTATGAGCCGGTATTGGGACTCTGTAAGCCGACGAGAGTCACCCGTGTATATAAGGGGACGACCCGGCGGCGGTTCAAGGAGAGACAACAACTCGAGACATAGGCGAAGCTTGTTTGCTCCCTAGTCATCGAAACCCCATCAATTCCATCACAACTAGATGTAGGCTTTTACCTTCATCGAAGGGGCCGAACTAGTATAAACTCTCTTGCGTCCTCGTGTCCGCTTTAACCCCTTCAAGCTAACCCGTCGCGATGGCTCCACGACTAAGTCCTTTCTCTAGGACATCTGCTGTGACAAAACCACGACCAAACCCATGTCTATGGTTAGGAAACTTAACCATCTTTGATCAACGAGCTATTCAAGTAGAGGCATACTAGTGACACTCTGTTTGTCTATGTATTCACACATGTATTATGTTTCCGGTTAATACAATTCTAGCATGATAATAAACATTTATCGTGAAATAAGGAAATAAATAATAACTTTATTATTGCCTCTAGGGCATATTTCCTTCGCCTATAAGTGTCACAAACAGTCCTAGAGTTCATACTAAAATAACACCTTAAGACACACATCAACCAAAACCCTAATGTCACCTAGATACTCCAATGTCGCCACAACTATCCGCGGGTTTCATTATACGATATGCATCACACAATCTTAGATTCATCTATTCGAACCAACACAAAGAACTTCAAAGGGTGCCCCAAAGTTTCTACCGGAGAGTCAAGACGAAAACGTGTGCCAACCCATATGCATAAGTTCACAAGGTCACAGAACCCGCAAGTTGATCACCAAAACATACATCAAGTAGATCACGTGAATATCCCATTGTCACCACAGATAAACACATGCAAGACATACACCAAGTGTTCTCAAATCCTTAAAGACTCAATCCGATAAGATAACTTCAAACGGAAAACTCAATCCATTAAAAGAAGGTAGAGGGGGAGAAACATCATAGGATCCAACTATTATAGCAAAGCTCGCGGTACATCAAGATCATGCCAAATCAAGAACACGAGAGAGAGAGAGAGAGATCAAACAAATAGCTACTGGTACATACCCTCAACCCCGAGGGTGAACTACTCCCTCCTCGTCATGGAGACCACCGGGATGATGAAGATGGCCATCGATGATGATTTCCCCCTCCGGCAGGGTGCCGGAACAGGGTCCCGATTGGTTTTTGGTGGCTACAGAGGCTTGCGGCTGCGAAACTCCCAGTCTAGGTTTATTTCTAGGGGTTTCTATATTTATAGGAATTTTTGCCGCCGAGAACAAGTCAGGGGTCCACGAGTCAACCACAAGGATGGTGGGTGCGTCCGGGGGTAGGGCGTGCCCTCCACCCTTGTGGAGGCCTCGTGGCTCTTCTGACCCAACTCTTTTGCTTCGGGGGCTTCTTCTGGTCTATAAAAAATCATCGTAAATTTTCAGCTCTATGGGACTCTGTTTGATATTCCTTTTTTGCGAAACTCAAAAACAAGAATAAAACATAAACTGGCATTGGGCTCTAGGTTAATAGGTTAGTCCCAAAAATCATATAAAATAGCATATAAATGCATATAAAACATCGAAGATAGATAATATAATAGCATGGAACAATCAAAAATTATAGATACGTTGGAGACATATCAGTGTGTCATCAGCAAAAAGCAAGTGTGATATTCCTGGTGCTCCTGGCATACCTTAAGAGGAGTTATTGTGCCTTGTGTTGCTTCATGTTGCATAAATGCAGAGAGACCATCAACGACAAACAAGAACAAAAACGGAGAGAGTGGATCACCTTGGCGAAGGCCTGAGTTGGGGAAAATGAATCAAGCTGGGTTCCATTAAATTTTATAGAATAGCTCACCGAGGTCACGCAGGACATGATCCAATCTACCCATCGGGGAGCGAAACCCAAGCTCTACATTGTTCATCTAAGAAAATCCCAGTCAACTTTATCATATGCCTTTGATAGATCCAGCTTGTACACACAGAAGGAGTCTTGTTGTTTCTTGCAGTGTTCAATATTCTGAAGACATTCAAATGCTACCAGTGCATTATCAGTCGTCATACGTCCAGGGACGAAGGCCCTCTGGTTTAAGGAGACAATCTCACCCGACAATGGGCGTAGTTTGTTCACCGGGCATTTGGCAATGATCTTGTACAACACCAAGCACAAACTGACCAGAAGTCCTTCAGTGTCTCTGGTTGATCCGACTTGGGGATCAAGACAACAGCGGTCGCATTTGTTTCGGATGGCATATGTCCAATTGTGAAAAATCGCCTTCCCGCAACAACCATAGAATCCTTCAAAACAGCCCAATTTCTTTGATAAAACCTAGCTGGGAACCCATCTGGTCCTGGAGCCTTCAGTGGTCTTATTTGGAATAGTTCATCTGCGATCTCCGTCTCTGAGAACTCCTTCCATAGTGTCTCATTCATCTCATCTATCACCTTCTTCTCTATGAGACCAACAATCTCATCAGCATCGGCAGACTTTGCAAGAGATAAGTCAGCAGTACATACCCTAACAAAGCCTATATGAACCGTCGGATCAAAAGACTACCCTTAGTGATCTAAATGCTTTTATATTTGTTAACAGAGGGAGTAATAGTCTAGATTGAAATTGTATAAGTGAAACAAACATTTAACTATTATATCTTCAAACTTTTCACATTACTGAAATTGGAAATAAAATTGTATAAGTGAAATATGAGTGAAAAAATGTGTAAATAGAACAACACCTATCCGTTGATCTAAAAATTGGAAGACTCGCACAAAGCTAAGTCAGTCTACTATAGCTCGGTGACTTGGCCATGTGAAGTCAGCGAATCCCAAGGTGCATGGTTAGACATGCCACAAGTTGCGCCTTCCGACCATCTCTCCGAGGACAACTCTATGAATGGGCATGATGGCGACCATTAGTATCCAAAAGGCTTTCCTTTTAGAAAAGAGGGAAATACCTTCTACCTCTACTCCCTCTATCCATCTATATAGGGTCCAATACATTTTTCGAGGCTAACTTTGACCACATGCATGTTAGAACAATAATATATGGCATGCAAGTTACACAAAGTATACTGTCAAATTCGTATGTGAAAAGAGCATCCAGTGATATAATTCTCACATTATATAACTCATATAGTATTAATGTTATGAGTAGTCAAAGACAATCTTGAAAAATAAATTATGCCCTATATATATGGATGGAGGGAGTACATGAGTGATGCACACAATCACACATCAATTATTACATTGTTTAGAATATCTAGGACAAAAAAACACAGACATATCAGCCCCTAGGACAAGGAAACGACAACAAGTAGAAAGGAAAATAAAGCCTTATGAATCATGTATGGATCCCATTGATAGCTTTGAAGATAAACTATAAAAAAATTGGACTTAGGTTCTATTAAAAATACAGTCATTATGACAATTTCAAATGGCCCAGCAAAACAAACAAGTTTTTTGTTAAACCCCCAATTAGTTTTCAAACATACATATCACTTGTCAGTGGAGGTAAATTAAATGCTATCCATATAATATAACATAGACCATCTTCAAATTGCTGGTGATGAGGATTCATCCACAATCATCATTGTCGTGCAAGTTGACGACCATCATTTCTCATTAAGTGTGATTGGTTCCTTCCATGATTTTGCCACCTTGCATATGTGGCCGAGAGTGCAGCCTGGGTGGGGTGGTAGAAGTTCCGGGCCATATTCTTCATCATGTTTGGTTGCCCACAAAGCCCATGATGGATTAGGGCATCAACTTTCCCCCAATGTTTGATTGCCCACGTTTCATGATTTTTTGTTGGCCTCATGCACTAAGTTGGTGTTTGGTTGCATACGTTAGGCTCGATGTAGTTACCATGCACCCTAATGTGGTCAGCTTACTATCTACCATCCTAAGGAGTGTTATCATTGCATGTTACATACGATCACAAGAGCACAAACAAAACCACAATGGAGGCAAAATGGACCAAAATTATGAAGTTCTTCAGCCCACTTCACATGATCTGACCTACACCCTTGCCTACTCCATGATTGCTCTTCTCTTTGCTAGAAAACTAGGAGTAATCATCCTCTGCCTCCTCTCTAGTCTCAGACCCTCTATATCATATGTTATTATAACATTTTACTTGTTCATGGTAGAAATGGCATATCTGCCATGAATTGTGGACTCTTGAAACTGAAGGAAATATGTCCTAGAGGCAATAATAAAGTTGTTATTTATATTTCCTTATATCATGATAAATGTTAATTATTCATGCTAGAATTGTACTAACCGGAAACTTGATACATGTGTGAATACATAGCCAAATCATAGTGTCCCTAGTATGCCTCTACATGACTAGTTCATTAATCAAAGATGGTTAAGTTTCCTGACCATAGACATGTGTTGTCATTTGATGAACGGGATCACATCATTAGGAGAATGATGTGATGGACAAGACCCATTCGTTAGCTTAGCATAATGATTGTTAAGTTTAATTGCTATTGCTTTCTTCATGACCTATACATATTCCTCTGACTATGAGATTATGCAACTCCCGAATACCGGAGGAACACCTTGTGCACTATCAAACATCACAATGTAACTGGGTGATTATAAAGATGCTCTACAGGTGTCTCCGAAGGTGTTTGTTAGGTTGGCATAGATCGAGATTAGATTTGACACTCAGAGTATCAGAGAGGTATCTCTGGGCCCTCTCGGTAATGTACATCACTATAAGCCTTGCAAGTAATGTGACTAATGAGTTAGTTGCGGGATGATGCATTACGAAACGAGTAAACAGACTTGCCGGTAAGAAGATTGAACTAGGTACAAGGATACCAATGATCGAATCTTGGGCAAGTAACATACCGGTGACAAAGGGAATAATGTATGTTATTATTGCGGTTTGACCGAAAAAGATCTTCGTAGAATATGTAGGTATGTTCTGCTATTGGTTATTGACTGGAGATGTGTCTCGGTCATGTCTACATAGTTCTCGAACCCGTAGGGTTTGCACCCTTAACGTTCAATGACGATTTGTATTACGAGTTATGTGTTTTGGTGACTGAAGTTTGTTCAGAGTGCCGGATGAGATCACGGACATGACGAGGAGTCTCGAAATGGTCAAGAGGTAAAGATTGATATATTGGATGACGGTATTCGGATACCGAAATGGTTCCAAATCATTTTGGGTATTTTTCGGAGTACGAGGAGGTTACCAGAACCCCC